>NC_059168.1:41824978-42124978 GCF_019923935.1 Bubalus bubalis | reverse complement strand
TTTACTATTCCTACCTATGCTACATCTGAATACCTTGAGCTGTCTCAGAGTTCCTAATGTGCCCCCAAACACAATTAATTTAAATTAATGTATCTCATAAGCTCATGCTATATAACTAAGAGAAGAGTATTGCCCGAAACTTCAAAAATGATTGAGAATGCCAATTTTAAATATAGCGACAATAGCTGATATGTATCTAAATAAGGCTTCCAATAGACAAAGTTGTTATAAGACCAGTTAGCTTAAAATAAATATATTCTGGTACTTATGTACAGCTTGGCAACTATTGTTAATAATGCTGTATTGCATATTTGGGAGTTGCTAATTTAAAAGCTGTCATTACAAGAAAAAAATGTAACTATTTGTGGTGACAGACGCTAACTAGATTTAGTGTGGTTATAGTTTTGTAATATATACAAATATCAAATCATTATGTTGTACAACTAAAACTAATATAATGTTATTTGCCAGTTGTACCTCTTTAATAAAAAAAAATGCCAGTTAGCTTTGCACAGAGTAAATCTCTATATAAATTGTAAAATTTCTAGCCTTAGTTTAGCCTTTTATTCCTTTCTGTGATGGAGTTGATTGTGTGTGTGTGTGTGTTTTATAAGCTTGTGTTTTGAGGAGGTGAGTGGAGAATAGACATGAAAATGAAAAAAAGTTATTAATAGTACAAATCCTCCTCACAGCTGATAATGGTAAATCAGCAATATGGTCATTACATACAAGCAAATGCATTTTGATTTCTTTACCCTTTCAGGAAATTAAATTAGTTCTCTTCTTTTAGGTTTTTCTCTTGACCAGAATTTTAGGGAAATTGGGTAATAGTGAAAGTTAGGGGAACATTACATTAATATCTCCTTGAACGATGAAATAAGAATAAAGATGATATAATAACCTGCGCAAGTGCACCTAATTATGAACCATTAGCTTGTTTCACTCATGCACTCAGCACCTGCTTACTGAGCACTGGGCGCTGTTGGGCAGACACTGTGGCAGTTGGGGACTAACATGAACTTGGCAGTCTCTTCTCGCATTGTGGCCGATGATGAACCTTATTTTCTGAAACAATGAAATGATTCTCCCAGCGTAAAACCTGTCTCATAGGCTCTGTTCCATTACGTGGTTACTGAAAAAAGTCATTGTTTCCCAAAGTGTGCTCTGCGGAACACCAGCCTGGAAGTGCTCTGGGGAAAAACAATGAGGAAGAGATTCCTGGTCAAAATGTTTGGAAAATAGTAGCTAGTATTTTTATCTCTTGAGGATTCAGAAAGCACAGTTCTATATTTAAGGCTCTGAGAATTTTATTTAATCCAGCATTTCCAAAACTCATTTAATTGGGATACCTTTTTTTAAGTAAACTTAATAACCCCCAAGGAACACATGTTAGGGAATACCAGGCTAAATGAAAGTGAAAATCAATGTTAAAAAGACCTCTAATAGTTTAAACAAGGCATGGAAACCTTCAGTTCCTCCCCTGACTGCATGACTGAGGCCCCATCCCTCTGGGGCCTCATTATTGTCTTCTTGACTTAGTGCAGAAGAGAAATGTTGACTGAGTGTTAATAGTAATATTGGAATATATATACACACACACACATATGTACAGACATATATAAAACATGCATATACACATATATGTATATAATGCATATATATGCACATACATATTCATATACATATATATATGTATAGTTTACAAAGCAAAACATCACTAGACAAAAACACACCAGTCTTAAAAACCACCCCCATTGTAGTTCTTATGGAATCACACTTCAAACAAATTCTAGATATATTTCTATCCCAAGTCACCTCTACAATTTTTATATTATTAACCACATGAGTAGAATTTAATGGGAATAACTCAAATGAAACTTGCCCTCACACTACCTTTGATTGTCAGTTTCCTTTGCCTGAGTGGCATTGATAGGGGCTCTACTTGAAATCCTTCCAAAGTCTTTGAGGATTCCTTCTGTGTTTAAGACGTATGAATCAAGGTTAATTGAAGAAAAATGAGAGAAAATGTGTTTTTATGTTACTCTGATAAATCTGTGGCCAGGTAGTAATTGCAAAACAATACATAGGTGAGAAATAGGAGCTGACAACTCAAAGTTGTGAATGCTGACTGTATGGGATTACATTATCGCATGGATAACTCAGCCCCCTGTCTATCACATGCTTCCTTGGGAAATACTTGGAAACCAGGTGCATATTTCTGTATCTATTATTTTAGTTATACAGGTAGTTTGTTGAACAGGACTTTTATTTTTGGCTCCCAAAGTTGACTTCATTCCCTGAGCAGTGTGACTTGAGTTTCTTTCATGTATAGCCCTGTTAGAGGCTCCATGAAATTTTTCCTTTTTTTCCTTTCCTTCTGGATATTGTTGCCATCATCAAATGGGAAATACATAGAAATAGGAGATTAAAAATGTAAATTTTATAAACAGAAATCAAAGGTCCTAAATCCTTAGCAAAGAAAAGCCAACATAAGTAGAACATTAAAAAACATACATAAATAGTGCTTCCAGGCTGAATATGTTAAATAATTCAACAGTTAAGTCATAAGCGTTCTTAAACTTAAGTATAAAAATGCCCTTGACAATATTTCACAGCCGTGCATTTCTTTAAAATATTTAGCATTCTCATTAAAGAGAATGACTTTAGTTTATATATTAGTTACACTCCTGCTTGTTAATATGAAGGAATTTAGGAGCAAAAAGCATTCTTATGTATATAAGCAAAAGGCAATTTACACACAAAGTTGGACAACTATTCACTTTTTTTTTTCTCGTTTCATACATGATATTTTACATGTTTCAATGCCATTCTCCCAAATCTTCCCACCCTCTCCCTCTCCCACAGAGTCCATAAGACTGTTCTATACATCTGGATCATCAGCATCTACATATAGCTATACAGCATTTAAACAAATTTGTTTCTTAATGTGCAGTATTAATATTCTCTGCCCCAAAGTGCCATTTGCTAATGCCATTGTGAAGACAGGTTCCTTCAAAGCTACACGGAAGTCCCTGCTTTAGAAAGACTTAATGAACCTTACATTTTTTGGAATACTGCACAGTGTAATGCCTATTACATATTCATTGCTAGAATGGAAGATTTCCTTTAACTCTGAGCTTCCTGGTCTAGTTCTCTGTAAAACATTGTCAAAAGTCACCAGAGACTTTCATGGAAAATTGTGACTCTTGATAGCAGGATGTAATGGGGAAGTTTAGAGTAGAGAAGCCAGGAGCCGATTGCCCCACAGGGAGACGTTCTGACAGACAAATGGATGGATAATACAATTTTTGACAAAATGGGATGAAAAAGTTTATGCCAGAAAGAACTGAATTAAAGTTATTACTTTCAAAGAAAGTCTGAAGTTTGAAATCATCAGAATTTCCAATATGTGCTTCATTTTACTGCTTATATGCAGAAAAGATTTTAAAACAGAGATGCTGTTAACTGATTTATAGAGTTTACTAACAAGGCAGCCATAAAATTTTAGTTACCTCTTTGGAAATATTCACAACAATAAATACGATGTTCCTTTTTCCTCTCTCATATTTTTAATAAAGAAAATCTAACATTGTTCTTTTATATTTCTACTTTCTCATTATAAAATTCAACAGATATTATTCAGAGCTGGGGGGATACACTTCTGGGGCATAGAAGAATGGGAGATACCATGGTGTGGCTGTTTACCTTTTTTGAAAGATGCATCATAATATGATGAGGGAATTGGAAATCAGCAGTAATGACTGGGTAGCAGGCCTCTGCAGGTGTGGTGAAGACTGATTTAAGAGTTACCACCTATCTCTCCTTTATATTTACTCTGTGTGACTCTAGGGTGCCAGCACCAAGAAGTAGCAGCAAATACAGCCACCCCTAACAGTCAGCTCTGAATAATTGGAAAGATAATGCTACCTTCATTCTCCTAATGTTCTCCGTTTTATTTCAGATGCTTTAAAAAATCACATAACCCCATAACTGGCTTTCATTATACTCTATCTTGTTCAGGTTTAAATTAGATCATACTATCTTTCATATTCAAAAAACTAAGATCATGGCATCTGGTCCCATCACTTCATGGCAAATAGATGACAATGGAAACAGTGAGAAACTTTGTTTTCTTGGGCTTCAAAATCATTGCAGATGGTGACTGCAGACATGAATTTAAAAGACATTTGCTCCTTGGAAGAAAAGCTATGACCAACCTAGACAGCATATTAAAAAGCAGAGACATTCCTTTGCCAACAAATGTCTGTCTAGTCAAAACTATTGTTTTCCCAGTAGTCATGTATAGATGTGAGAGTTGGATCATAAAGAAAGCTGAGTGCCAAAGAATTAATTCTTTTGAACTGTGGTGTTGGGGAAGACTCTTCAGAGTCCCTTGGACTGCAAGGAGATCTAAGCAGTCAATCCTAAAGGAAATCAGTCCTGGATATTCATTAGAAGGACTGATGCTGAAGCTCCACTACTTTGGCCATCTGATGTGAAGAACTGACTCATTGGAAAAGACCCTGGTGCTGGGAAAGATGGAAGGCAGGAGGAGAAGGGGATGACAGAGGATGAGATGGTTGGATGGCATCACTGACTCAATGGACATGAGTTTGAGCAAGCCCTGGGAGATAGTGATGGACAGGGAAGCCTGGCGTCCTGCAGTCCATGGGGTATCAAAGAGTCGGACTGAGCAACTGAACTGAACTGATCATTTCACCAAGCACAGTACTTTGTGCCTACCTCTATTTACTTCTTACTTTGTATGGGTTTTATTCATTTAGTTTCTGCCTCCTTTCTGAGGGGTTCTATGAGAGTCACACTATGCCCTTTTTTCTTATCAGTGCCCACTACCCTGGGATTAGGGAGACATACACTCTCAGCATTGAGTAAGAGAGTGTGTCTTTCATTTTGCACCCTGCATGCCTCATTTATCTCATGGGACCTTTGATCCTGGTGGTATCAGGCATATAACTAGAGCTCAATATATACTTGGCAAATGCCAAAATGCCTTACTAGATGAGTAAAATTTAAAGCATAATATCTATTGTTAGAGTAAAAGTGTTAGTTGCTCAGTCACGTCCAACTCCTCAGTCCATGGAATTCTCCAGGCAAGTATACTGGAATGGGTTGCCATTTTCTTCTCCGGGGTAACTTCCCAATCCAGGGACTGAACCCAGGTTTCCTGCATTAGAGGCAGATCCTTTACCATCTGAGCCACCAGGAAAACCATTGTTGGAGTAAACCCCTTAATAAAATTGTTCTCTTGCCCTCAACATTTTAGAAGGTAGATAATCATCACCATATTGTGTCTACCAAAAATATGTCTCATTTAATTACACAGGAAAAGGGAACACTCCAAGTTAGTGAGGAGGTGTATCTTAAACAGTAGAAAGCATTTGCCACTCCTGGACTCAGACAGTAGAGCTCTTATGATCCAAAGTAAGAGTTGCTTCCTAAGTAGTGGCTTAAAAAGCATAGTTCTCTAAAATTAAGTATATGGAATTATGAATATCAAAAGAAAACAGGAAAGGAAAACCAAGGGAAAAAAGATAGAAAATAAAAGGATGCAGAGGAAAGAGCAAAGATTCATGAATTCATAAACTGGCTGTGTGTATGACAAGATAATCCAGTGGCATGTATGTTAGCAAGAAATATTCTGACAGTTCAGTGACTAGAAAGCACTTGTGTAGACTCACAGTGCTTACCTTTAATAGGGAAGGGGAGAAAAACGTAGATCCTGGGAAAGCAGTTCTGTTTAAAATAATATAGGAAATGATAGTGTGATGCCATTTGATTTTTTTTTCCCTATCCAAAATAACATTATTCTAGCCAAAATAACCCTAGGCTCAAAATGCCCATCAGATGAATAGATTCTAATTTTTCAATTTGAGGATCACCTGTCAACTTTGATTCTTAAGCCTTCATTGAAAAGGGGGTTTCAGTTCATGACAGTGATATTTAAGAAAAAAATGTTTTTAATATTTGAATTAGAAATATCTTCTTGGGAATAAGATGGTAAGAGTGATGATGATCAACATACAGTAATTTTTACAGTGTTTTATTAAATGCATTCTCCAGATTTACTTCATTTGATTCCCATAGGAATCCTGTGGCATGTAGGCACTGAAGCAGTCAGAATAACAAAAAGGAAACAGAGGTTCGCAGAAGCCCAGCAACTTAGCTGAGGTCAACTGGTGAGTACACAGGCTCAGCCACTTAGTCTTAAAACCAAACAGAAAGAGCATTCCTTTCAGGGCTGTCATTTAAATGTATCTCAGATCACATCACACAGTTGAAACCACTATTGAGTTATTCTATAAAGAGCTACAGGCCTGCCTTATGATATTTTAATTTCATATGTGTGCCTTAACACATCATATCCATTAAAAATACTTTAGGGGGTTATTTGATGCTTGCTAGGGTGCCTTCCTGGTTTTAAAAGGACACAGCTTGTGTGAATGGAATTCATACCAATATTTGAGATGACTGAAGAACAGACAACCTAATGTGAGCTCTTTTGTATGGAAAAAAAAAAATGCCATGTTCTCCTAATTATGACAGGTACAAAAACCACTGTTTTTAGTCAATGCTGCTTGAGTCAGAATGTCACAAAAGAATGGCTGGACAAGCCAGCAGCTACCAAGGAGAGGCATTGGGCATCTACTGGGGCTGGAGGACAGGTTGGCACATTGCTCAGCAGTGTACTGGGTATATTTGGATGGCATTTATTGGAAAATGATCCAGTAATGACCTGCCAAAGCCCTTAAACAAAAGTCCTTGTGCCCGGTATCAACTGTTCAGCCTCTAACTGTTCAGTGGACATTCTCTCTGGGATTAGTTTCAGCCATGTCAGCCCCCAAAGTGCAGTGAACAAAACCACAAGGTGTGAGAGAGACACACAAAATCATGTGACTGCAGAGCATCAAAGGGAAGTAACACCATGAACAAGAGATTGCCAAGGGTGGCCTAACAATATAGTAAAGGCTGCCCACAGGGATGCTGTTGCTGTTCACAAACAGTTGACATCTGCCACCTAGACCAGAAATCATTTGGAGACCCCACAGCACAGTAGCAACAGAATGGTATGCCAAAAAAGTCAGGGGAAGAATCTTGGATTCCAAGAGAGAAAAAGAATTAGAAGGCTCATAGTATCTCAACAGTCTCTCTCTCTCTCTGTAGCTCTCTTGCCCTCACTTTCTATCCCCCCAGTCAGGTGCGCATATACCTGCTTGTATAAATTTATGTGTACTCAAGTATGTATGAAGAGAAAAGCATACAAGCTAGAAAACAAGTTGCACCTATCCAGTGCCAAGCAACTATGTGGTTAACTGCTTTTGGATTTCATGTCCTATGTTTGGGGAAAACTAAATCAGTTTTCACTGGATTTTTAAAGTCATGTACTACTAACAGGGAGCATCACAACCCACAAAAGTCAGACTCAAAGTGGCCCCTTATTTGAAGACTTGGTCCAGTACATGGACATTATGTTGTCCACATGCAGAGATGCATGCCAATTGGTCCCTTGGCAACTCTTTACCCTTGTGGTCCTGAGAAATTTAAATTTTGTCCAGAAGGGGAATCTGGAAACCCCTTGATGTAGTAAATTATTGAAAGTGAAAGTGAAAGTCACTCAGTCATGTCCAACTCTTTGTGACCCTATGGACTATACAGTCCATAGAATTCTCCAGGCCAGAATGCTGGAGTGGGTAGTCTTTCCCAACCCAGGAATCGAACCGAGGTCTCCTGCATTGCAGGTGGATTGTTTACCAGCTGAGCTATCAGGGAAGCCCATTACCTGGTTTAGAAATGGCACTGCTTAAGATGACAAGCAATGTCTGTGTGTTGGGTTCCAGGAGTCTTTCAATAGAAGCAAGTCCATCATATGACAGCAAGCTGTTTATGAGAGATGCAGGCTAAGAAACCACACAAGGGAGGCACCAGCGACCCAGCTCCATAGAGAAAAGTTGAGTCCAGGCGAAGTCCTGGAGAACCAGATTTGAAGACTAGCATACGTGTACCTAGTGGAAATTCCATGTAAGACCTGTGTTTCACCCTTCTAATGCTTTGGAAGCACAAACCTCCCTTCACTTGGGAACTTCTGCATTCCCAAGTCTTTTTCATTCTTGGTAGGTTTTTATTTACTTTGTTGATTATTAGGTGTTTTCTGAGACCTTTACTATGATGTTAGATGACTATGTTTGGCTGAGAAGAGTGCCTAGAATCAAACTGACTTCATGAGAACCATAAAAACATCCCTGAGTGGCCTCAGTGAGGATACTGAGTCTTCTTCCTCAATCCTTGGGAAAGGGCAGGCTACTCCCTGGGCCTTAGGGCACATGCCCCTTTACTCTCTGTTTTCATCAGTCCTTCTCTATAGCAGGGATAGGGGTAAAAATTGTTCATGAGATGCCAGCTGGGCTCTGCCAGCCTGACACTGTGAGGCACTCGCTCACACTGTCTATGCCTGGGCTTCTCTGGCAGAAAATGGGAAGGAACTGTAGTTTTCTAAGCTCCTGGGTGTTCTCCTATTCTGACTCCTATGCTATCTGAGCCAGTTTTATTTAAAACATTCCTGATACCAAATGTGTAGGCCTTTCCATACTAACAACCAATCCTCCAATTCTCCTGCATAAACTGCATGCCCAACAATTCAGTTCCATTTAGTTCTGACACTGTGGTTAGTAGATGCCCACAGGTTCAGGGCTCAGTCCCATAGACTATCCTTGCTTCTGACCTTCCAATCCCAATCCCAATACTTCTGACCAACTGACTATACAGTCAGGGGGGTCCTGTGACCCCCACTTAAGGTTTGATAATTCCTTAGAATTACTCACAGACTTCATGCATGCCTGCTAAGTTGCTTCAGTCTCGTCTGACTCTTTGTGACCCTATGGATTGTAGCCCACCAGCCTTCTCTGTCCATGGGATTCTCCAGGCAAGAATACTGGAGAGGGTTGCCATACCTTTCTCCAAGGGATCTTCCCAACCAGGGATTTAACTCACATCTCTTACTTCTCCAGCATTGGCAGGCAGGTTCTTTTTTTTTTTTTATTTTTTATTTTTTTTAAATTTTATTTTATTTTTAAACTTTACATAACTGTATTAGTTTTGCCAAATATCAAAATGAATCCGCCACAGGTATACATGTGTTCCCCATCCTGAACCCTCCTCCCTCCTCCCGCCCCATTCCATCCCTCTGGGTCGTCCCAGTGCACCAGCCCCAAGCATCCAGTATCGTGCATCGAACCTGGACTGGCAACTCGTTTCATACATGATATTTTACATGTTTCAATGCCATTCTCCCAAATCTTCCCACCCTCTCCCTCTCTCTCAGAGTCCATAAGACTGTTCTATACATCAGTGTCTCTTTTGCTGTCTCGTACACTGGGTTATTGTTACCATCTTTCTAAATTCCATATATATGCATTAGTATACTGTATTGGTGTTTTTCTTTCTGGCTTACTTCACTCTGTATAATAGGCTCCAGTTTCATCCACCTCATTAGAACTGATTCAAATGTATTCTTTTTAATGGCTGAATAATACTCCATTGTGTATATGTACCACAGCTTTCTTATCCATTCATCTGCTGATGGACATCTAGGCAGGTTCTTTACCACTAGTGCCACCTGGGAAGTCCCAAACCCCTCAAAGAAGTGCTTGATTTGCTCTTCTTGCTTTAGTATCAAGGATACAGGAACTGCCAGTGGCTGGGAGATGGGGGTGGGGGTGGGAACAGCGCACATGGAGCTTCCCTTCTCATTGGTGTGCAACTCTCCAAGCACCTCACTGTGTTCACCAACCCAAAAGCTCTCTAAATCCTGTCATTTAGAGGTTTTATATAGGTTCTCTTTTGTGGACATGATTGATTAATTCACTGGCCTTTTGGGATGAACTCAATCTCCAGCCTCTCTCCCTTCCTCTGAGGTCCTGAGGTGAGGCAGAAAGGATTGGCCTTTCTCGTGACAGCCCCCATCTGAAGCCATCTAGAAGCATCCAGAGCATCTCATTCGCATATCAATGACACTATCACTCCTGAGATTTCAAGGGTTTTAAGAGCTGTGTGTAAGGAGATGCCAAAGACAAAAACCGAATACTTACTTGTTCTACCACACTACCCATTGAAGAAACTCCTCCCACATGACTACTTTTTCACCTTCTATTGCATGCCCTGTGTTGTTAGAACGTCCTTGAATTCAGCTACACTTCTGGGTCCTCTTTCTGAGTGTTCTACCTCAGCACTGCATTCCTCCTGTCCCCTTTGTCTCTGGGCAGGAGGACAGTGACTCCATGCCATGACTCACAGCCCAGTCTTGCAAAAGTCTCCCAGATTGGCTTTCAGAGGGCTAGTGCATCACAGCAGGAGATGGGAAAGAGAGAAATGAACAGAGGGAAGTCTTCTCTTCTGTCATTACCAGAGGCATCATCAGTCTCAAACAATTGAGAAGGGTGTGACCCTCAGTCTGGCACTACTGAAAAAGTTTCTCAAAAGCCTTGCTTCTGCCCTCTGGGGGCACAGACAACAGGTAATAGCACAAGTAACACAGATAGGGAACATACACACAGTCAACAGCAGTTGTATAAGCATCAAATAATTAACCACATTACTAAACAGGCTTAAAATAACAGTTGACGAAACACAGGCCAAGACTCTGGATCAGGGGGTGCTCTGTGACTAAAGGGAATAAATCACTTAGCCCTTCTGTGATTTTGTGAAATGAGGACAATGATAACCCCATATCAGAGCCCAAAGATAAAGAATAAGAGCACACCAGGACAGGTGGCCACGAAGTACTAGATGATATGAAGGACATCTTGGCTCTGGGAGAAGAGTACTGAGCACTTGTGACAGGTACTGTGTTGGTTCTGAACATGGTGGGTGATTTTGGAGAAGGGCAGACATGGATACACAGGTTACTACTGTGAGGCAAGATGGGAGTCAGTCTTGAGTGGGGGATACCGAAGTCCTCTGTGTCATTGATTTGTCACCTATCTCCATCCTCCTTGGCCTCTCTGTCTCGTTATTGCACTGAGGCCCCCTCTCCCTGGCAATCTCTCTCCTCTTATTTCCATATCATGACAATGTCTTGATTTTCCTAGCTCTCACTTTCAAGCTAGGTAGTATAAGTAGTAGTATACTACTATAAGTAGTATAAGTAGTTTTTTAAAACTGTGGACACATATTCTTTGTAATTATAATATGTAAATGGGTGAATAATGCTCTGTGATGTGCATACATTGTGCTTTATGTAACCATTCTTGTGGGTAGGTATTTAGGTTGATTCTGTTTTCACTCCTTCAATAGGTGAACAGGTTAGAGAATATGCAATGTTTTGTGCAGTGCAGGGGTCTGAAACCTTTATCCCTTATGGCTAGTCACATGTAAGAACTGTTCCATCACCTCCCTAACTTCATCTATGTCATTTGTCAGTGCTTCTTGCTCCCACTCTTCTATGTCATCCCTCAAAATCTGGACCTCCATCTTATTTCTTTTTTACTGTGATTCTATTCCAAATGGACTCTAGAGGCCTCAAAAGCAACTCAGCTGAGGGCTCTCAAATATTAATAGATACCTGTCCCTGAAATCCCACTTAGCCATCCAGACTACCATCCATCCATCCATCTATCCACCCGTCAATTATGGGGCCCCACAACATACCCCGTTTATGTGCTTTTCCCAGATATACCAAGATGAAGACATGGCTTCCGTCCTCAGGATATAAATTGACTAGTGGGAGATGAGGTAGGAGATAGACACACAAACATGTAATTAAGTACATTTATCTAAAGTGGATGGGTGTTCCTGGCTGGGGCTTCCAGCTTGATGTGGAAAATGGAGGGATGTGAGGGACAGTTTCTCCCGGATGACAGGTTTCTCAGGTGACATCCAGCCTGAGTTCTGAAAGATGCCTGAGCATTAATCAGGTTATAAAGGATAACAGAATGTTTTGGTCCGAAAAATAGCAAGAGAAAGAGAAAGGAAGAGAGAGAGAGAAAGGGTGTATTTGGGGAACTGTGAGCAGGTCAGTAAGCTTGTGCATGCATGTGTGTGTTTGTGTGTGTGTGTACACGTGTATATGTGTGAAAAGCCAGTAGAACCCTGAAAGGAACTGTAGAATGGAATCTCTTGTTTGTCACACTAAAATTTAGATTTTACTCAGAGGTAGTGGAAAACAAAGGGTTTTAAGTGGAAGAATAACATAGCCAGGTTTGCTTTTGAGAAAGACTGTTCTTCCTCAAATGTCCTGCAACCTGGCAGGACGGAGGCAAGAAGAGGAGTTACGTATGTGATAAAAGAGGTGATGAGGACTTAAGTTAGGTGATAGTGAGGATGTAGGAAAGGGAGGAAATACAAAAGCTATTAAGGAGATAGAAGTGAGAGAATAATTGATTGACAATTTGAGAAGACAGGGTTTGGTGAGGAATGAACAGGAAGCCTTAGTGACTCCCAGGTGGTTGTCTGGTTGGCTAACCTTCAGTATAGTTTGGACCAGCTGAGATCATTCAAGGAAAGTTGGTCAACCATGAGACAAGAGGAGGGTCAAGGGCAGAACCCTGAAGATCACTAGTATTTGCATGGCAGCTCTTCCTCACAAAGGATGCTAAATTTACAAGGGCCCCAAAACAAAAGCTTCCATCATTAATTCAACAATACCCTCTAGCATTAAATAGTACTATAGCAAATGCTAAAATTCTTGACATTTGTTAAGTGTCAATAATGGTGTAAAGCAGGCTCTATTAATCTTTTATTGATGACAAATAGGGAGGTTAAAATAACATCTTCAAGTTTATAAGCTGGGAAGAGAAAGGATAAAATTCTGGCCCATGTCCGTCTAATTCCCAAATCATGCTTCAAGTGTGTCACACTCTGGACACCTTGAGGTGGTCACTCCAGTCCAACATGCTAGCCCTGTCTATAATGCTCTTTGGCTTTATTTCCATCAATTCACACTCCAACTTTCTCCAAGAAACCACACCTCTTCCTCTAAACCATTCTTCCTGACTATTCTTTATCCTCTATTTCTCATCTCCTCCATCATTTTTTTTTTTTTTTGCAGTTTGTTCTTTATAGTTTAGATTTTGGAGCAATTCAGCCAGAATATATTGAATGCTAATTGTATGCCCAATGTGACATTAAGCACTTTAATATGTCACACTTTACTAGTGTGTGAGATGAGTGAAATTGTGTGGTAGTTTGAGCATTCTTTGGCATTGCCTTTCTTTGGGATTGGAATGAAAACTGACTTTTTCCAGTCCTGTGGCCACTGCTGAGTTTTCCAACAGCATCATCTTTCAGGATTTGAAATAGCTCAACTGGAATTCCATCACCTCCACTAGCTTTGTTCGTAGTGATGCTTTCTAAGGCCCACTTGACTTCACATTCCAGGATGTCTGGCTCTAGGTGAGTGATCACACCATTGTGATTATCTGGGTCGTGAAGCTCTTTTTTGTACAGTTCTTCTGTGTATTCTTGCCACCTCTTCTTAATATCTTCTGCTTCAGTTAGGTCTGTACCATTTCTGTCCTTTATCAAGCACATCTTTGCATGAAATGTTCCCTTGGTATCTCTAATTGTCTTGAAGAGATCTCTAGTTGTTCCCATTCTGTTGTTTTCCTCTATTTCTTTGCATTGATCGCTGAGGAAGGCTTTCTTATTACTTCTTGCTATTCTTTGGAACTCTGCATTCAGATGCTTATATCTTTCCTTTTCTCCTTTGCTTTTTGCTTCTCTTCTTTTTACAGCTATTTGTAAGGCCTCCCCAGACAGCCATTTTGCTTTTTAGCATTTCTTTTCCATGGGAATGGTCTCAATCCCTGTCTCCTGTACAATGTCATGAACCTCTGTCCATAGTTCATCAGGCACTCTGTCTATCAGATCTAGTCCCTTAAATCTATTTCTCACTTCCACTGTATAATGGTAAGGGATTTGATTTAGGTCATACCTGAATGGTCTAGTGGTTTTCCCCACTTTCTTCAATTTAAGTCTGAATTTAGCAATAAGGAGTTCATTATCTGAGCCACAGTCATCTCCCAGTCTTGTTTTTGCTGACTGTATAGAGCTTCTCCATCTTTGGCTGCAAAGAATATAATCAATCTGATTTTGGTGTTTATGCTAGTAAAGTAATGCTCAAAATTCTCCAAGCCAGGCTTCAGCAGTACATGAACCGTGAACTTCCAAATGTTCAAGCTGGTTTTAGAAAAGGCAGAGGAACCAGAAATCAAATTGCCAACATCCGCTGGATCATCAAAAAAGCAAGAGAGTTCCAGAAAAACATCTATTTCTGCTTTATTGACTATGCCAAAGCCTTTGACTGTGTGGATCACAATAAACTGTGGAAAATTCTTCAAAAGATGGGAATAGCAGACCACCTGACCTGCCTCTTGAGAAACCTGTATGCAGGTCAGGAAGCAACAGTTAGAACTGGACATGGAACAACAGACTGGTTCCAAATAGGAAAAGGAGTACATCAAGGCTGTATATTGTCACCCTGCTTATTTAATTTATATACAGAGTACATCATGAGAAACACTGGGCTGGGTGAATCACAAGCTGGAATCAAGTTTGCTGGGAGAAATATCAATAACCTCAGATATGCAGATGACATCACCCTTATGGCAGAAAGTGAAGAGGAACTAAAAAGCCTCCTGATGAAAGTGAAAGAGGAGAGTGAAAAAGTTAGCTTAAAGCTCAACATTCAGAAAACTAAAACCATGGCATCTGGTCCCATCACTTCATGGGAAATAGATGGAGAAACAGTGGAAACAGTATCAGACTTTATTTTTGGGGGGCTCTGAAATCACTGCAGATGGTGACTGCAACCATGAAATTAAAAGACACTTACTCCTTGGAAGGAAAATTATGACCAACCTAGATAGTATATTGAAAAGCAGAGATATTACTTTGCCAACAAAGGTCCATCTAGTCAAGGCTATGGTTTTTCCAGTGGTCATGTATGGATGTGAGAGTTGGACTGTGAAGAAAGCTGAGTGCCAAAGAATTGATGCTTTTGAACTGTGGTGTTGGAAAAGACCCTTGAGAGACCCTTGGATTGCAAGGAGATCCAACCATTCCATCCTAAAGGAGATTAGTCCTGGGTGTTCATTGGAAGTACTGATGCTGATGCTGAAACTCCAATACTTTGGCCACCTCATGTGAAGAGTTGTCTCATTGGAAAAGCCCCTGATGCTGGGAGGGATTGCGGGCCGGAGGAGAAGGGGATGACAGAGGATGAGACATTTGGATGGCATCACCGACTCGATGGACATGAGTTTGAGTGAACTCTGGGAGCTGGTGATGGACAGGGAGGCCTGGCATGCTGCAGTTCATGGGGTTGCAAAGAGTCAGACACGACTGAGTGACTGAACTGAACTGAACTGAACAGTGACCTAGATCTTGGTCATGTGCATACTACTCCTTGATGAAATAAAAATCCTCAAGCATGTGACTTCCATCTCCTTTTCAGGTTCTATGTTAGTAACATAGACCTGATCATGTATTGTTGCTTGAAAAGTGCTCTATAGGGATGAATACAATCAAGCTTTATTAAGCACTTCATGTTTATCACTATGCTAAAGAGAGTAAAGTACAAGTAACACAGGAATAAATATATCTATATCTTTGTTTGTTGCTGTTCAGTCATTAAGTCATGTCCTATTCTTTGGGACTTCCCTGGTGGCTCAAATGGCAAAGCATCTGCTTACAATGCGGGAGACCTGGGTTCAATCCCTGGGTTGGGAAGATCTCCTCGAGAAGAAAATGGCAACCCACTCCAGTATTCTTGCCTGGAAAATCCCATGGACAGAGAAACCTGGTAGGCTACAGTCCATGGGGTCACAAAGAGTCTGACATGACTGAGTGACTTTACTTACCTCACTTACCTTACCTTATTCTTTGTAACCCCATGAACTGCAGCATGCCAGGCTCTCCCCTGTCCTCAACTATCTCCCAGAATTTGCTGCAGCAGCAGCAGCATATCCATTGAGTCAGTGATGTTATCTAACCATTTCATCCTCTACTACCACCTTCTCCTTTTGCCTTCAATCTTTCCCAGCATCAAGCTCTTTTCCAATGAGTTGACTCTGCATCAGATGGCCAAAGTATTGGAACTTCAGCTTCAGCATCAATCCTTCAAATGAGTATTCAGGATTGATTTCCTTTAGTATTGACTGGTTTGATCTCCTTGCAGTCCAAGGGAATCTGAAGAGTCTTCTCCAACACCACATTTCAAAAGCATCAATTCTTCAGTGCTCAGCTTTCTTTATGGTCCAACTCTCACATCCATACATAACTACTGGAAAAATCCATAGCTTTGACTATAAAGACCTTAGTTGGCAAAGTGATGTTTCTTCTGTTTACACTGTCTAGGTTTGTCATTGTTTTTCTTCCAAGGAGCAAGTATCTTTTAATTTCATGGTTGCAGTCACAGTCTGCAGTGATTATGGAGCCCAAGAAAATAAAAAAAACATTGATCTCTTTACCTATAATTAAATCTATATCCATCCATTCATTTGGCTATCATTTACTGAGAACATTCTGCCTGCCTAACACACCACACAAAAGTTAAAATATATCCCAAATGGCTACTCTTATCTCTAATTCAAATGGGCTTCCCTGGTGACTCAGAGGTTAAAGCATCTGCCTGCAATGTGGGAGACCTGGGTTCAGTTCCTGGGTTGGGAAGATCCCCTGGAGAAGGAAATGGCAACCCACTCCAGTATTCTTGACTGGAGAATCCCATGGACGGAGGAGCCTGGTGGGCTGCAGTCCATGGGGTCGCAACGAGCCGGACACGACTGAGCGACTTCACTTTCTTTATCTCTAATTCATAGGTGAGGAAATAGACTCATGGAAATCCTGTGTCTTGCCCATGGAAGCACAGCTTCTGATGACAACGTTGGGATTGGAACTGTGGTCTATCAGGTCCCCAAGTCTGGGAGAGAGAAAGGAAGGAAGGAGAGAGGGAAGGAAAGAGGGAGATGAGAAAAAAGGCATATAAAATTTTAAATTAAAAAATACAAATAATACAGGTAATCAATTTAGGAAACAGACATTTGGACTTGCATGGGTGTTGAGAAGGGTGTCAGGCAAACACAGACTAAATGTGGTCACAGAAACTCACATTTTCTTTCATTGCCTAAAGAGAGGGAAAGCTTCTTACAAATGTGACTTGTTCTAGAGCACATCACAGCCCTTTAAAAACCTCAGTAAGAGAAATATCCTGGAAGATAAAATCCATGTAACCAATGGGTAGCCAACCTTTCTCAGAGGTACTACAATTGAGGCTTCATTGACATGGCACACAGAGCAGAACATCTGATAATAGCAGATGAGCTGGGAAACCTGACAGTCACTTGGCTCTACTGTACAAATATATAAAGGTATCAAAGTTAACAACTTATATAATAATACAGAATAAGATAACGCCAGATGTGGGAGCTGATTTACTCCCAGGTCCTGCTTTGGGGGGCACTAAGATCTCTGCTACCCTGTTCTATTAACGTGGTTGGTTCACTTAACAGAACCAAATGCTCAATGCTTTCTTTCCCTGACATTCAATGTCTCAGTGAGACAAGTGGCACCCAATTTCCTCTCATCTCTGTGTATAGCAAAGCCACATGTGAAGCCGTGCTTGGCAAATTTTTGTCTCTAAATGGTCAGATAGTAAATATTTTAGGCTTTGGGGGCTATTTAGTCTCTGATGCAACTATTCAATTTTGCTGTTTAGAGTGTGAAAGCAGCTACAAATAAAAAATAAAGAATAAGTGTGTCTGTGTTCCATAAACTTTATTTATAGGCACAGAAATTTGAATTTAATAACATTTTCATGTGTCAAAAAAAAAAACAGAATTCTTTTGATTTCTTGAACTTAAAGATGTAAAAACTCTTCTTAACTTTGAACGAGCTGTGGGCTGGATTTGGCTAGGGTCTGGCTGACCCCTGCACTACAGCTCAGGAATCTTAGGGTGCTCAGACTCTTCTCTGTACTTAGGACAGCTTTCCAGACGGAAGTGGTTAGCTAACTCCATTAGTGCCTCTGAGCTTCAACTATTAATTGACATTATTTCTTAATTCCCAGCTATATTTTAAGGTATGAACCTAAGGAATTTTAAAGTCATTATGTGGGTGAGGGACTGTTAAAAATAAATCCTTCAGGTTTAGAAGTGGTAGAGAGGGAATAGAAGGTGTTAGCAGATGCAGGGATTTTCAGGCAAGCAGCTCAGAAAGCATCGAGGTGGGCCACGAGTGGCGCTAAAGGTCATGGATAGCACTTTGTGTCTTCTCTTTATGTACTTTATGCCTCTCATAAAATAAAGTTAAAGCAGTTTAATTTAACAGTCTAATTAGTAATGAATTTTTCATTTTATCTTTTTGTCTACCTGACACAAAGTTGAGACCTGGATTTGACTGTGGCTGGGAAAGGATATGTATATATATTAGTTTAAATGAGGGCTTTCGGACAGCAGCATCTAGATGGAAAGGTATTTGTTTGGTTGCTAGAGAGTTGGTGGGTGGGAGGAGATAGAGCTGTATATCTTCTCCAAAGAAGAGGTCCTGGAATTGGGGTTCCTGTTGAGTCTCACTTCAACATCATGCATTGCCATAATGATTTCATACCTGGTCAACAGACAGGGTAAAATCACGGTTGTATAGGCTGTATCCAGGTGTGGAGGTGCTGAGTTTATGTGTCTCCACTAACATTTGTTCTTCTTTGTAACACTGTTCCCTGTGGGCTAAGCATGAGTTCCTTTTCTTTTTTCTACTCTTTTACATTGGAAATGGGGCAGGGGGGAGCTTGCCCAACAGATCTAGAAATCTAGCACCTTGGGATTCATTTTCTTAATTGGTTTTACACCTCTGAGCTACAGCATCAGGGGCTGGGGCAAAGATGAAGCCTGGAGTAAAGACTTGATCTTGAAACTTGACCAAGAATTGAGAGAGCCATCACCCCAGGGAACTCAGTGATACTATACAGGTGCCCTCATTTTAGAACTGGAAGGATGGGAGACAGGCTAAAGGACCATGGTCAATTCATACTTTTCCTGTACAAGCCAGAGAAGTGACTACTTTTAAATCTGACTTTGTGATTTAATCCCTCTAGAATCATTTAATCCTCTTCCTCAACTCCAAGTGATCAGCCCCCAAACAGCAAAGAATATCCTCATAGATGTAACAGTTATCAGAGAACATACAGCTTTTCAAGCTGAAAATAAGATTTTTTTTTTCCTAATGGGCAATCTTGTCAAAACACATAGTAACTCCCTCAACTCATCACAAAGAAAAAAAAAAAAATCCTTAGAAAGTCCATGTTTCCATTCATGCCGGAACAAATCTGTCCATTTGGGAGGATCTCTAATTTATTTAAAAATAAGGTGCCAATAATTTCCTAAGCTCTATTTTGTAAGGTAGCAGTAATAGACAAATATATTTTTTAGCATTTTAGTAAAGACAAAAAAAAAATATGTCTCCTTTGGAAAACAAGTTGTTTTCCAATGATGTACATTCATTTATGTTTTGAAAAACAGTACTTCTAATTCTAAAAAGCAGACCTCTCCATACAGCAGAGTGTGTGCAGAGCTCAGTCTCCGCTGGCCCTCCTTCCATGTTTTAGAGAAGAAGGCTTCCACTTCCAGCACAGGGGTGTTCGGTTTAAAGGTTCTGTGACAGTTCTGAGTTCTGCTTCTGCTCCAGCCTTAAGGTGGGCTTCTTCTTCAGCTCACTGGAGATTGCAACCCTAAAGTCCTAGAGCCAGTCAGCATCTCAGGCTAATTGTAGGGGTTGTCTTTCTCCACCCACAGAGATGAACACAGAGAAGTCAGTTTGGCAGTTACTCTGCCTCCTGGTGCCCTCCAGAACTGCTCCAAGAATCAACTAAGACAAGGGGTTGTTGTTGTTCAATCACTCAGTCATGTCCGACTCTTTGCAACCCCATGGACTACAGCACACCAGGCTTCCCTGTCCTTCACCAACTCCCAGAGCTTGCTCAAACTCATGTCCATTGAATCGGTGATGCCACCCAAATACCTTGTCCTCTGACATCCCCTTCTCCTCCTGCCTTCAGTCTTTCCCAGCATCAGGGTCTTTTCTAATGTCAGCTCTTCATATCAGGTGGCCAAAATATTGGAGCTTCAGCATCAGTCCTTCCAATGAGTATACAGGATTGATTTCCTTTAGAATCGACTGGTTTGATCTCCTTGCAGTCCAAGGGACTCTGAAGAGTCTTCTCCAACATCACAGTTCAAAAGCATCAATTCTTCAGCACTCAGACTTCTTTATGGTCCAGCTCTCACATCCATACATGACTGGAAAAACCATAGCTTTAACTATATGGACCTTTGTCGACGAAGTAATGTATCTGCTTTTTAATATGCTGTCTAGGTTGGTCATAGCTTTTCTTCCAAGGAGCAGGTGTCTTTTAATTTCATGGCTGCAGTAACCATCTGCAGTGATTACTGAGTCCAAGAAAATAAAGTCTGTCACTATTTCCATTGTTTCCCATCTATTTGCCATAAAGTGATGGGACCAGATGTCATGATCTTCATTTTTTGATTGTTGAATTTTAAGTGAGCTTTTTCACTCTCCTTTTTCACTTTCATCAAAAGTTCTTTAGTTCTTCTTTGCTTTTTGCCATAAGGGTGGTGTCATCTGTATATCTAAGTGATATTTCTGGTGATATTGCTGGTGATATTTCTCCCAGCAATCTTGATTCCAGCTTGTGCTTCCTCCAGCCCAGCGTTTCTCATGATGCACTCTGCATATAAGTTAAATAAGCAAAATGACAATATACAGCCTTGACATACTTCTTTTCCTATTTGGAACAAGTCCATTGTTTCATGTCCAGCTGTATTGCTTCTTGACCTGCATACAGGTTTCTCAGGAGGCAGGAAAGATGGTCTGGTATTCCCATCTCTTGAAGAATTTTCCAGTTTGTTATGATCCACACAGGCAAAGGTTTTGGCATAGTCAATAAAGCAGAAGTAGATTTTTTTCTTTACTCTCTTTTTTTTTCTAATTCTCTCTTTTTTTCCCCTATGAGCCAACAGATGTTGGCAATTTGATCTCTAGTTCCTCTGCCTTTTCTAAATCCAGCTTTAACATCTGGAAGTTCACAGTTCACATACTATTGAAGCCTAGCTTGGAGAATTTTGAGCATTATTTTGCTAGTGAGTGAGATGAGTGCAATTGTTTGGTAGTTTTAACAGTCTTTGGCATTGCCTTTCTTTGGGACTGAAATAAAAACTGACCTTTTCCAGTCCTGTGGCCACTGATGAGTTTTCCAGATTTGCTGTCATATTGAGTGCAGCACTTTCACAGCATCATCTTTCAGGATTTGAAATAGCTCAGCTGGATTTCCATCACCTCCACTAGCTTTGTTTGTAGTGATGCTTTCTAAGGCCCACTTGACTTTACACTCCAGGATGTCTGGCTCTAGGGGAGTGATCTAACCATCGTGGTTATCTGGGTCATGAAGATCTTTTTTGTATAGTTCTTCTGTGTATTCTTGCCACCTCTTCTTAATATCTTCTGCTTCTGTTAGGTCCATATCATTTCTGTCCTTTATTAAAGTGCCCATCTTTGCATGAAATGGTCCCTTGGTATCTCTTGGAAAGATCTCTAGTCTTTTCTGTTCAATTGTTTTCCTCTATTTCTTGCATTGTTTATTTGGGAAGGCTTTTTTTTTTTAAATCTCTTCTTGCTATTCTTTGGAACTCTGCATTCAGATGGGTATATCTTTCTTTTTCTCCTTTGCCTTTCAGTTCACTTCTTTTCTCAGCTATTTGTAAGCCCCCCTCAGACAACCATTTTGCCTTTTTTGCATTTCTTTTTCTTGGGGATGGTTTTGATCACTGACTCTTGTACAATGTTACGAACTTTGTCCAAGGTTCTTCAGGTACTCTGTCTATCAGATCTAATCCCTTGAATCTATTTGCCACTTCCACTATATAATGGTAAGGGATTTGATTTAGCTCATACCTGAACGGCCTAGTGGTTTTCCCTGCTTTCTTAAAGTCTGAATTTTGTAGTAAGGAGTTCATGATCTGATCCACAGTCAGCTCCTGGTCTTGTTTTTGCTGACTCTATAGAGCTTTTCCATCTTCAGCTGCAAAGAATATAATCAATCTGATTTTGATATTGACCATCTGGTGATGTCTATGTGTCAAGTTGTCTTTTGTGTTGTTGGAAGAGAGTGTTTGCTAAGACAAGGGGATACTTACCCAAATCTTGGTGGAAGAATTATTTACATAACTGGGTACTGGCTTCTCATAACTGAGTCTCTTTTTGAGGATGCAGGATCTGGGAAATGAGAGGACAGGCAGAGAAAGGAAGTGGTCCTGTATGTGAGGGGAGTGGGTGGAGTGCAGGGCAGGGTACTGCTGTGTTCTTCCAGGTGAAATTAATTGGATACTGTAACTGGCAGAAACTGAGGCTTCAGATGGCTGCACCCACTCTGGCTGAATCTTTTAATTGTTTGGACAGAGACTTGACTGTGGTTTTTTGTACCAGGCATCCTCCTGTCTGTAAGTTTGGGTTACAGTGGTCTTCCCTTTGCTGCTGGGTGGGCTCATGTGGTTCAGAAGCTGCAAGGCTTAGGGACTCATTTCCAGACGAGCATGTCTTCAGAGAGACAAAGGGTAGAGGGAAATTGAGACACTGAAGTGGTTACATCCTTGCAGGCTCTTTGGGTTGCGTGGAATGGGCTGTGTTGCAGCCAAAAGGGAAACAAAGGATGGCCCAGAGTAAGCAGGTTCACTCAGAGACGAACCCTTGCTTCCTTGGGGAAGGTAAAGAAAGGGCACAGAATGGGGTGTAAGGGACCACTGGCACCTGTTATCGGTCATTAACAAACAACCATGTACTGCTAATCTGTGATCATAAAAAGGCCATCTGCTAATGCTCAAAGGTCATTAAGATGCCAGCCGTATTTACTCTGTTCTCATTGGTTGGGCCAGCCATTTCTAAGAAAAAGGGAGTTTAAATGGTTATTGTGGTGGGGCCTGCTAATGCTGCTCTAGTTACAGGCCTGTCCGTGTTTTCATTATAAACCCCTGCTCTTGGTGATTTAAAATACAGCAACAAGAATGACAGGTTGATTGTATATGCATGCATGTGCACACATATGTACATGTTCTTTTTCTCTGCACAGAGAGGAGAAAACGAGGTGTACCATCTTGACTTTATCCATGTTTAAAGATATTCATTAGAAAACAAAGGTCATTTCTTCATTTGGAATATTTTTTTCTTAACCTGACCCGTGGATCTATTTTAGAGATTATAGTCTGCCTGCACTCCCTATAATAAAATTAAACATCTTCCCAGAGAATAACCATTATCCCAATTTGACAGAAATTTTTGGCTCTTCCATGCTGTTGAGAGAATTGGATTACATGCGGATTGACCAAAACTGGGATTACAGTGTTGGGAATGCGCTCCATTGAGGGAACCTACTGAATTGAAGCTCACTTACTTCCCTTTCTGCATGCTTCTCTTGTCTTCCCAAAAGTTATCAGATGGGTTACCCAATTTATTTTGTTTCTCTGACCTTTTCGAAAGGATTTGTGTAAGTAGTTCTTTCTGAGGAGGAGAGTGGAGATGATTTCCTTTTTCTTTTTTTCAAGATACTAGTGAATTCACAGGAACTTGTCAGGGTGATAGGAACATGTTGAATGTTCAAAGGTATTGATAATATTAAAGCAGCTAGCCAGAGCTAAGTAATCTAATTTTTATATATGTATACATTGCAAGTGTGATAGGTATCTCTCTAGAACTCTAAGAAACTGCTTGTTTTTCTCTTGCTCCTTCCTTCTGTTCTTTCTCTTTCTTTTCTTCTTCCTTATATATTTTCTTGTCTCCTTTTCTAGAAGTCTCCTGGAAAAGAAAAGATAAAAACAAAGCTCTGTGTGTAAACTAATGGACCAAAGGACTACAGGGCAAGTTATGTAATTCTGAAATCCCATTTGCTTGTGACTGGTGGTAAAGGTGGCTCTTATCACTGGGTAGGAGAAGGCAATGGCACCCCACTCCAGTACTCTCGCCTGGAAAATCCCATGGATGGAG
The DNA here is from genome assembly GCF_019923935.1 of Bubalus bubalis. Classification (NCBI taxonomy): domain Eukaryota; kingdom Metazoa; phylum Chordata; class Mammalia; order Artiodactyla; family Bovidae; genus Bubalus; species Bubalus bubalis. The sequence continues at coordinate 42,100,921 of NC_059168.1, read as the reverse complement.
GAGCCTGGTAGGCTGCAGTCCATGGGGTTGCGAAGAGTCGGACACAACTAAGTGACTTCACTTTCACTTTTCACTTTCGTGCATTGGAGAAGGAAATGGCAACCCACTCCAGTGTTCTTGCCTGGAGAATCCCAGGGACGGGGAGCCTGGTGAGCTGCCGTCTGTGGGGTCGCAAAGAGTCGGACATGACTGAAGCGACTTCGCAGCAGCAGCAGCATCACTGAGGAGCCTGACAGACCATATGTTGACTACCTGACCATAGCAGGTGGGAAAGATAGAGTCCACTTGTAAAAATAGGAGTTTTAGCAATAATCTATGTGTGTGTGCATGTACATGTGAAATAAGGGGTGAAATAAGAAAGGATGGTCAGACTTTCAAGGTTATATCAACATAGACCTGTTTGCCTAAGTATGATTTTCAAAACTCCAAGCAGTTTTATGTCTTCTGAGATTCTTTAGTGACGGAGACCAAGATTGGTGTTCTGATTTTTCTTCCTTCATTTGTGATAAACCACCATTTCTCATCATATCCTTGCCTTTCATCTCTGCCAATTAACTAAGTAGCCAGAGCCTTGTTGTGAAAAGTTCTGAGTAGTTAGTAAGCTCTTTTTCTTCTGAGCCAAGTCAACGTGTCCTCTGGAGGCCTCTGAATGAGGGGTCTGTCCACTGCCCCACCCCTGTCTGCCTGTTAGTGCAGGCCTGGGCTTAATCTTTCGCATTCAGCGAGTTGCAAGGGGGGGAGGTGGTGGGAGTTATAGCATAGGGGGTGGGGTGGTGACCGCAGGTGGCTAAAGAAAGAGGGTCTTGTTCTCATGATGCTAAATGGCTGGTTAGCACTGCTTTTACTGTGAAATTCAGCTTCTGTCACTTCATGGCTAATTGCTTTATTATTCTCAGATCCAGATTGGACCTGATTTAGTTCTATCAGGAGCCATGACTCTCCCTGGCATTTGGCCAGGATCCTTTCGATCCTTTGATCTGAGGTTTTATAATCACATTACCGTTTAGACTGAGGCAGGAGGCACTGCAGCTTTGCTGCTGCTTTCTGCTTACAAGGGCACAGGTTTGCTCTGTAGGCAGATGGAGTGTGGCTCCAACCTGGGCAGGGTTTGAGGAGTGGCATCTTCTCTGGAGCTCAGTTTCTCCTGCTTGATCCTAGGTATCAGGAGCTTAATTTGCTTTCCTCCCTCCAATCAGCCCCAAATGCACTTGCCCCTTCTTCCAGGGGGTTTATTTTCGGCCATCTCAACATTGAACTGTAGGTCAGGTTTTGCTCTTCTCTCTTGCCAAAGCTTTTTCTGCCCCAGCTGGCTGGCCTTAACGTGAAACAAGTCAACAGGTAGTTAAAGTGACCTCTCGTAATTGTCAGCAGAGGCTGACTGGCCCTGGTCGACTGTTCTGGGATCCAGATGCCAGGGCTGAACACGTCCAGCGGCGCACAGGCTATGTCGTTAGAGTGCCTGGTGAGGGCGAGGGGCTGGGGAAGCTCCGGCCAGCGATTTTTAATAGGCTGGGCTGTAAAATGTCGGCCAGGCCCAAGTCCCAGATGCACCACAGAGCTGTTTTAGGCCCTTATTCCAATGCTCCACTTGTAACTATTTTTAACCTTATTAAAAAGGAGCAAACTGCTTCAGCCTCACAAGCGCATGCTAGAGTCTTGCAGTAAATTTCTTTGCTTTATAACTCCACCTTTGATTCAGAAGGCCAGCGGGCATGAGAACTTGGATAAACATAAATCTCCTCCAGATCTCCTCCAGGGATCCAGACGCCGTTAGGGACGTGCTGGAGACGGTCCCTGGGTCTCCAGCTGGAGCAGAGGGGACAGAGACGCTCCCCTCCTCGGAGTTTCAGGCAGCTCAATCTTCAATTCAATCTTGCAGAGACAGAATTTGTGGCATTTGTGTAATAGAAACACAGACAAAAGTCAGAAGCATACACCCAGGCAGGTGAAGTTTGATAACTTGAGCCCCACGTGACCAGTTTTCCAGCACAAGGTCAGCAGACCCGGGGAAGCCAACTGCGGGAGCGGGAGGTAGAAACCAGGCTAGCGTTATATGACTGAGGGATTTCTGTGTCTTTCCCTCCCACACCCCCCCCCTCCTCCCCGTTCTCACATGGCAGCTCCTCTTCTATCAGTGCTAAGACCTAAAAATCTCATTTAGAATTTCTTCTAAGCTTTCTAGTTTGGAAAGTCTTGCTAACTTTTGAAAGGACTTTTGGGAGCTTGGCATAATTTTGGTCTGAAGTACCTGCATGGGTCTCTCTTTTGTCACAATTCAAAACAAAGAGATTCTTGCCTGCCATAATGCTTTGGGTTCAGGTACCCACTAGATGAAGAAGCCCAAACTGGACTAAGTTTCAGATTGTCAGCAAGGGGCCTGAGATGAGCTGATGTGATAGCAGAAGTTTTTGGCTTGGAACCTTAACAGTCATTGCAGAGTGTCTGTCCCATGCACTGCAAGAATGGAAGGAACATTGCAGAGGACCAATAACACAAGACTTCTGTCCTCTGGTAGCTTATCCTCTTATTAGTGATGTCACATTCAGTTATGGAACTGTGTGGGACAGTGTGCTAGACAGCTAACACCTGTGGAGATCAGAGAAGAAAATATTTGTGGAACCAAGATAGGTCAAGAAAGACTGATGAGAACAGATCAGATCAGATCAGTCGCTCAGTCGTGTCCGACTCTTTGCGACCCCATGAATCGCAGCACACCAGGCCTCCCTGTCCCTCACCAACTCCCAGAGTTCACTCAGACTCACGTCCATCGAGTCAGTGATGCCATCCAGCCATCTCATCCTCTGTCGTCCCCTTCTCCTCCTGCCCCCAATCCCTCCCAGCATCAGAGTCTTTTCCAATGAGTCAACTCTTTGCATGAGGTGGCCAAAGTACTGGAGTTTCAGCTTTAGCATCATTCCTTCCAAAGAAATCCCAGGGCTGATCTCCTTCAGAATGGACTGGCTGCATCTCCTTGCAGTCCAAGGGACTCTCAAGAGTCTTCTCCAACACCACAGTTCAAAAGCATCAATTCTTCGGCGCTCAGCCTTCTTCACAGCCCAACTCTCACATCCGTACATGACCACAGGAAAAACCATAGCCTTGACTAGACGAACCTTTGTTGGCAAAGTAATGTCTCAGCTTTTGAATATGCTATCTAGGTTGGTCATAACTTTCCTTCCAAGGAGTAAGCGTCTTTTAATTTCATGGCTGCAGTCACCATCTGTAGTGATTTTGGAGCCCAGAAAAATAAAGTCTGACACTATTTCCACTGTTTCCCCATCTATTTCCCATGAAGTGGTGGGACTGGATGCCATGATCTTCGTTTTCTAAATGTTGAGCTTTAAGCCCACTTTTTCACTGTCCACTTTCACTTTCATCAAGAGGCTTTTGAGTTCCTCTTCACTTTCTGCCATAAGGGTGGTGTCATCTGCATATCTGAGGTTATTGATATTTCTCCCTGCAATCTTGATTCCAGCTTGTGTTTCTTCCAGTCCAGCGTTTCTCATGATGTACTCTGCATATAAGTTAAATAAACAGGGTGACAATATACAGTCTTGATGATCTCCTTTTCCTATTTGGAACCAGTCTGTTGTTCCATGTCCAGTTCTAACTGTTGCTTCCTGACCTGTATACAAATTTCTCAAGATGATGAGAACAGGGACACCTCAATTCTCAGCTACTGTTAAGTGTAGACTGCAATGAGCATCTGGTACTTTTGACTTTAAGGATTACTTCTCTCTATTCACTTCTGGCAATCACATTCTTTTTACTGCGGGGGTGGGGTGGCGGGGTGGGGGAATAAATTCACATAATTGGTTCAACTTGGCTGCCCCACCCACCACAGGACTGGGCATGTGACTGAGGCCTTGTCAATCTCACCCTGGAGGCTGTATTGATTGGTTCAAGGATGGACACCTGACTCAATCTGACCAATCATAATCCTGAGACTTTCTTTACAGAGCTGTAGAGAAGGCTTGTTCTTTCCTCTGGATTTGCTAGACTGGGAATGTGTGAGTAAGGTGTTGTCAGCAGTTCTGACAGGGTGTGAAGAGAGTCAGTTTAAGCTCAACAGAGATAAGCAGAGCCGAGAGATGGAAAGATAAACAGACACCTTTTGGTAACATCATTTGGGCTTTCATATCTAGCTATGTCTGAAGACTTTTATATGGGATGATCATTTCTTATATCCCTGCTAACTTGAGTCAGGTTCTTTAGCTTATTACTGGGATTTGATAATAGAAATGTTTCAAGGAATCAGAGTGTGGTTTCTATGTTAGTACTGATGGCTCATAAACAGGATAACTTTACCCAAAACAAAACAGCATCAACAGAATCTGTCACTCTGGCCAGCTCTTCTCTCTTGAAGACCAGCTACATGATAATGTATAGAATCAAAGCAAGATGAAATGTTTATTAGTACTGGACCCTGTGCTTCCATTTTTAGAAATGTATTTATCAGGTTGAGTCCCTCTTCAGACCTTCCCGCAGAACCCTCATTATTGCCATATATTCTGCCTAGAACACACTTTGAAATATGATACTTGGACCAGAACATTCAATTCAATAAATATGAACTCTGTGAGTCAGGCACTGTGCAAGGTCTGGGGGATATATTGATAGACAAGACAGACATGGTCTCTGCCCTCACAGAACATATGGACTCAGTAAAATAGCATAAGCTGGTATTATTTAACCAGAGAAATTTTTCTGTGGAGTTAAATTTGTTAAGCCCTCAGTGTCCAAGATCTCTCTCAAGGCTTTGTTTATCCACTGGGCCTCAGGACAGACTTGTCTTAAATATTGGTGATCCCTTATTTCTTCTTAGGGTTTGTCTGCTAGGGTAGCTGTGCTTGGTGTCATAAGCCATTGGCCTTGATTAATTTAAGTGTTAAACTCCTAAAGGTTGGACCATTTCTTTTACCTGGTTTTGCACAATGCTGATTGGAGGGTTATGCCCCAATTAAAAGAAAAAAAAAGATTAAAAAGAAAGGAAGAAAAATAAAGAAATACTGTGCCAATTCCAGCTGAATTAGATCTAATGTCCTGCGTTCCCCTTACAATATTCTCCCCATGTTCTGTATTGACCTAGAAAGTAAAAATTGTACCATTGTTGTGTGCACGTTTATACTTTTAAGTAATGCTACACTCATGGTAGCAGAATAGGCTAGGCCAGGGTCCACAGTCCATGCTGGTCTGCCTCTCCTCTCATTTGTAAGAGTTGCAGAGTCAGACTGTGATCCAAACTCTGGCTCCATCAGTTAGTAGCTGTATTCTGATAGAGCTCTATCACTTAGTAGTCCTAGGTTGAGTTGCTTAATCACTCTGAACTTCAGATTCCTCAGTAAGAATTAAATGAAATAATGCATGAAAAATGTGTATCAAAGTGCTGGCATATAAAAAAAATCTATAAAGGATGCTAAAATTAATATGTGGATGTATGATGAAAAACAGAATATTTACCATCTCTAAGTACATTCAAAAAACTAAGATCATGGCATCCAGTCCCATGACTTCATGGCAAATAGATGGCAAAACAATGGAAACAGTGACAGGCTTTATTTTGGGGGGCTCCAAAATCACTGCAGATGATGACTGCAGCCATGAAATTAAAAGACGCTTGCTCCTTGGAAGAAAAGCTATGACCAACCTAGACAGCATATTAAAAAGCAGAGACATTGTGGACAAAGGTCCATCTAGTCAAAGCTATGATTTTTCCAGTAGTCATGTATGGATGTGAGAGTTGGACTATAAAGAAAATTGAGCACTGAAGAATTGATGCTTTTGAATTATGGTGCTGGAGAAGACTCATGAGAGCCCTTTGGACCTCAAGGAAATCAAACCAGTCAATCCTAAAGGAAATTAGTCCTGTATATTCTTTGGAGGGACTGATGCTGAAGCTGAAGCTCCAATACTTTGGCCACCTGATGTGAAGAACTGACTCATTGGAAAAGACCCTGATGCTGGGAAGGATTGAAGGCAGGAGGAGAAGGGGACAACAGAGAATGAGATGGTTGGGTGGCATCACCGACTCAGTGGACATGAGTTTGAGCAAGCTTTGGGAGTTGGTGAAGGATAGGGAAGTCTAGCGTGCTGCAGTCCATCAGGTTGCAAAGAGTCAGACACAACTGAGAGACTGAACTGAAGTACCTCCCCAAGATACATGTAAGTTAAAGAGGGAAAAATAGAAATTTTACATTGGAAAATCCTGATAAATAGCACCTTTATCATGTGATCAAAGTTATCAACATAATAAATAATGATGTTTGTTATATATGAGTGGGTCAAATCTAAATCATGTGCCTCCTGATATGATTCACTGAGAAGGACAAAGCAGCATTTGTGATACTCTTGTTTGAGTTTTATCTTCAGGAAGCAAGATTTGGGGGCAAACCCAAATTGGGGGACACTTCAGAAAATAACTGGCCTTTACTCCAAAAGTATCAAGGTCATAAATGTTAAAAGACAAACTGAAGAACTGTCTAAATGCAATATCAAATCCAGGATTAGATACTGGACCAGATAAAAAGATCTAAGTATGATTATAGGTAAAATTTGAATATAGTCTTCAAATATAATTGTAACATTGTTTCAATGTTAATTTCATGTCTTATGTAACTGTATAATGGTTTTGTAAGACGTTAAGAGCTGAGGAATCTGGATGAAGGGTGTATGAACTCTTTGTGCTGATTTTATACCATTTTGAAGCCTGAAATTATTTCAAAATGATGCAGGTAGTGGGCATTCAATAAGCCATGTTGTGACTGAGGAAATCATCCTGAATCTGGGCCAGCAATTTAGATAAGGTTGGCAGTTTTGCGGGCTTCCCTGGTGACTCAGAAGGTTAAGAATCTGCTGCAATGCAGGAGACTTGGGTCCAATCCCTGGGTCAGGAATATCCCCTGGAGGAAAGCATAGCAACCCACTCAAATATTCTTCCCTGGAAAATATGGACAGAGGAGCCTGGTGGCCTACAGTCCATATGGCCACAATTGAATGCTGTGTTTGTAAATTCCTCTACTGAAAGGTCTGGTAGCTCTGTGAGGTTTTGCAAGGATGTTCCTAGGCAGATCTCTGTCTGGTTCTCTCCCTAAAGCATGTCCTTCATCACTATAGCTCCTTTGAGGAAGAAGTTACTCTCGGACAGTTTTCGGAAATGGGGATCTCCTTTTAAGTCAGTGAGATTGTCCAGTTGACAAAAGATTCACCCAGAGCTCTCTCTGTAACTCAGCTACTGATTTTGTTCTGGAATCTGCAATCATTCTTTCAATTGCTTGACCTTGCCTCTCGATCACTGGAAATGAGAAATAATTATGGACGTATAACAATTAAAAATAGAACTACCATATGATCCAGCAATCCCACTCCTGGGCGTGTATCTGGAGAAAACCATAATTGGAAAAGATTCACACACCCCAGTGTTCTTTGCAGCGACTGCAGTGCTATTTGCAATAGGCAGGTCATGGGAGCAACCTAGATGTCCTTCGACAAGGAATGGATAAAGAAGGTGTGATATATATAATGTACTACATATATACAATGAAATACTACTCAGCCATAAAAAGAATGAAATAATACCATTTGCAGCAACATAGATGGACCTAGACATTAACTCTCAGGTGGCAGGCACAAAAGACAAGTGAAACTATGAAGAGTGGAGTTATCAGTGAGGAGCCTGGCCATTCCCTAGGCATCTTTAATGTGTTTGTTAAGAGTTGCATCCAAAACGCTGCAATTTTCTGATTCTTAATTTTGCTCATGTCCATTGAACATGGACTGCCCTGTAAGTGTGAGTCAGTGGTGATGGTCTCACAAGGAATGTTGCGAGGTTAATCAATACAATTTGTAATGTGCACTGCAAGTATGAAGTGCCATAAAAATGCTAATGAATGGTAATGCCTGTCCACTCGTTAGCGGCTGGCGCAACAGGCCAAAGATAACAATAAAGAGAGACTCCTTTTGAACACACAAATGCAGTCCTATTCATCTGGCCTCATGCCTGCCACCATGGGCGTCTCCTGCTCAGCCGTCATTATTCACCCAACAACTTTCTTTCCTTCTCTGTCTGGGTCTGCAAGCTGCATTCTGAGCAAAGAAAGATTCCCTGAAACCTTTTGGTGCCATCAACAACAGCAGCAGCGATGAAAGTTTGGCTTGAAAAATATATTCAAAGAATGAAAAAATGAAATGGGAATCTATCATTATGAATGTTTGGGAGAGAGAAAGGGGGGGGAAAAAAAAAAGACCTGGGCTTTGTTTTGCATTTTGGTAAGAAATGATATATAGCTACATGGTAAAAACAGTTTTATTAAAAAGATCCTCTAGCCCTGAATTCCAAATACGAATTGTACCCTCTTATCATCCAGTCACTTTAGAATGAAAGTTAAAAATGCTGATACTGTGGAACTAGCCCTTGGTATTATATCTCATAGCTGATATATTTGTCTAATACTTTGGTTTTTGAAGGCCCATTACTCAGGCCCAGTGCGCAGGGCTGTTCATTTTAATCCTTTCTGGTTAGTGAAAGCAGGGATGCTAGGAAGAGCTTATAGATAAGACTGCATCCTCTTCTTTTGTATGTAGGTAGGTAGTGGGGTATAAACTAGATAGCAAAACAAAGGGAATTTTCATCACCCTGAGAAAAGGGTTTTGACCTCAGATTTGTGGGCTTTTGTTTAGGGGGACCCTGCTAAAAATGAGGTTCTATGTTGGTCAGAAGGAATCCTTGCTTTTGCAGAGTGGAAAAACTTAACAGCCCAATAAGGGTTCACCTATATGTATAACTGAGAGTTCAGGGACTTTGATCACTTTAGGTTTGCAATAGAGCAGATGTAGGATTGTATCATGTTTATTCTGTCCTCTTAAAAGGATCCTCTTTTTTCATTTAAGCAATATATCGAGGACCAGTCAGAGGGCTTGGGCTTCCTGTGCTGTCCTGTGCTGTGAAACACGGGACAGTTACAGGGTTTTTACTCAATGGTTCCTTCTGGGCTCCATGAATAGTTCAAAAGGAGGGTGGCTAAGTGATCTACACTAAGCTGTTTAACAGGGCTAATACTGGTTTGGTTTACACAAAGCCGTCCAGCAATTATATTGATGCTTGACAGTGTTATCATCATTATTTATTTTGCTATAAGCTAGATTTATAGCATTTGTAATACTAAGCATAAGAAACATTAATAGCTTTACTAATTATATCACTACTTTACAGATATAAATAGCGATAAAAATGCCAAGCAAAGTGAACTAGTAAAACATTTTTAAGAGAATTTTAAAATCGGTTGCTGATTGACGACTTCTTTGGTGAGCCTTGAGGCTTAAACGGAGAAGAGAGCCTTCTTTGGAGATTTAAGTCCACTTTCCTGCCTGTTCATAATGACCAGAAAGTAATTCTGCCTTAACCTGATTGTAATCAACTGAATCATGTGTTTAGGGTGGGGTCAGCAAAATAAATTTTGTTTTGGATCAGAGCAAAATGAAAATCCAAGTATGGAGAAGGAAAGAGTGAGGGACAGACAGACAGAGATGATCACATGTGGGGTGGGGGATTAAAGAGAACAGAATAGCTAACATCATGCATCTCCCCATTCTGGTATTGACCTCGCCCTGTGTTCTCGCCGTGTTCTCTCTTGTAAATGAGGATATCAAGTAAAGGAGTTAAATCCACTGCCTTTGCCACAATTGCTAGAGGAAATCCATGAGCAGTTTAAGTTCTGGACAAATACAAAGACCAAACTGGGAATGGAGGGCCTTGTGGATAAGGTTGGGTAGGCAGCATGTCTGATCTGCGAGCTGAAACAGTGGGCAACAACATGTGATGCGTTGCACCTTTTAGAATTCCTGAGGTCCTGTCGATTTACATAGCAGTTCTGCTCCCAAAATGCCTCAGCCTACAACAGGGGCTGCCTGCTTTTGTAAAGTTACTGGAAGGTAGCCACACCCATTGAAGTATTGTCTATGGCTGCTTTTGTGTTACCACATGGAGTTGGGTAGTTGCAACAGAGGCCTTATGGCCCACAAAGCTGAAAATTACTATTTGACTATTAAAAAAAAAAAAAAGATTGCTCTAAAGTGTCCATTTTTCTAATTAATTTTCACTGGAATTCAATAGATGTACCTGTTTCAGAAATTTTCCTTGCCTATCCTAAGGCTATCTGAGCATCAGAAGACTAAGATGGAGTTGGTGGGTGGGTATGAAAAAGAAGCCCCTTCTGTTTGTGCAAAACAAGAAGTGTGATCCTTCAAGAAAGGGCCTTAGGTTGCATTAGATAATTCTGATTTTTAAATGTCTAATCTTAAAGCTATAACTCAGGGATAAAAGAGTGTGAGTATTTTTATTTGTGGTTTGTGGAGGGTCTTATTGCATTTCTCCATCTTCTTAGAGCTAGCCAAGAGGTTCATAGTAGAGAATAGCTCACCTAAGCCAATTTGAATGAATTCTCCATCACCACCTCCCCGAAGAAAATTCCTAACATGGAAATTCATTTCATCAGGAGAGGTCTCTACTTTTGAAATGTTTTGACCTGATTTAGAGGCTAGATATAAATAAAAAGGAGGGAGCTGTGTAGTCACTAAACTTATGATAAAATATTGGAGAGCTCACACATACTGGATGCAATCTAATAATATTTGCAAAGTAGACATTGTATTTCTCTTGCTTTCATTTTCCTCTTAACAGTTGTTGAGTTTTGCATCACACCTGATCTCACGGTTGCCCCTGTAGAATTCTGAACTCTGTAAAGTCTAGTTGAAGTTTTACTGCTTTCATGACTAGTCCTTAACCAACTCAGCTGAGGATAGTGTAGAACTTTAAGGCTTTGCAATCCTCTAGATACTCCAAAATTCACATCCTGGTTTATCCATGGCTTGGGGTGGGCAATGAACAATTGACTGATCTCATCTAAGTTTTCAGTTCCTTCTTTGTAAATGAATAACAAGTTCAAGTCTCAGAGTTGTTATGAAGATTAAATGCGGTGGTGCCAGAAAAGGGTTTGGTGTTGTGTGTGTGTGTTTTTTTAGTTGCTTAATTTATGTATTGGCTGCACTGAATCTTCCTTGTTGCCTGAAGGCTTTTCTCTAGTTGCAGTGAGTGAGGCTACCCTTGGTTGCATTGTTCTGGCTTCTCATTGCAGAAGCTTGCTGTGGAGCCTGGGTTCTAGGGCACCTGGGCTTCAGTAGTTATGGTGCATAGGCTCAGTTGCCCCAGGGCATGTGGAATCTTCCCAGACCAGGGGTTGAACCTGCATCCCCTGCATTGACAAGTGGATTCTTAATCATTAGACTGCCAGGGAAGTCCAGGCTTGGTGGTTTATAATGAATGATGAGAATAAGTATCCATTTTTTTAGGTTCAGAGCTTCTGTTTTAAATGACAATTGCCTGTACCAATTAAGTGACACTTTCTGTATACTGCACTATGTTTTTAGTTTCTCTTTTCATTTACCTATGTCTTCTACCTAGTTGAATTCTGAGCTTTTAAGAATAAGCGTCCCATTTGTGTGTCTGTTCAAGTGTGGTACTTAATGTATATTTGGGTTGATTCTGGGTCTTTTATATATTGGATGAATGTGGTGGGAAACCTAGCAGAGACTATGTGTATTCTGCAAGCTCTCTATATTGAGACTGCCCTGGTGATGGTCAGGGCACAGAGAGCCCTGCCTTGTCGAGGTGTGATGAAATAGTCAGGTGTCTACATTTGCAAAATGGGAGAGATGTATAAGATGGAGATCATTTTGAAATGTATGGTCCTAGTAATGAGGGCCTGAATCTCTGGTCTTTTCTCTGTCCACAGCCTGGTGAAGATACTGCTTTCCCATACAACCCTGAGATTAGGCTATCAGTGAAGATAGATCACTTAACAAATTAATTATTCCTTCAGTAGGGAAGACAGTACTAAAATTAATTTTTAAAATCTATTATCTTTAGATTCCCATTCTCATCCATGAATATATCAATATTTCAGTAAACATCTTTTGAAATATAGCTTACATATAATAAAATTCACTTTTTTAGGTATATAGTTCTAAGAATTTTGACAAACTTATGCAATGCATAACCTTTACTACAATTAAGATAGAGTGTTTCCATAATTCCCTAAATTTTCTCATTCCTCTTTGTAGCCTGTTTCTCTCTTTCCATCCATGTCTCTGGAAGTCTCTGATCCTATTATTGGCCCTGTAATTTTGAGAATGAATCACACATGTGTCTTTTTGAATCTGACTCCTTTCAAGTATTTCAGAAATGCTTTTGAATTTGATTTATTTATGCATTCACCACTTAGACATTTGGGTAGTTTCCAGCTTTTAATAATTATAAATGAAAGTTGCCTTAAATATGTGTGCACAGGTTTGTATATGTTCCTATATGAAGACATGGGTGTGGAATTCACTTGAATCTGGGTATATGAGTCTGGGTATATGACCCAGCATACTGGGTCATAATGTAAATGTATGTTTAATTTATAAAAACCTATAAAATCATACTCCAGACTGGTTTTCACATTTCCCATTTCTTTCAGAAATATATGAACATTCCAGTGGCTCCACATCTTTCTTAGCATTCTGAATTGTCAGTTAAATTAAAAAAAAAAAAAGAGCAGTTATAATAAGTGTCTCAGTATCTCATAGATTTAATTTGCATTTCCCTGATGGCTATTACGTTGAGCAACTTTTCATGTGTTTCATTTCATATGTCTTCTTTGGTGAAGTGTCTGTTCAAATATTTTGCTTATTTTTTTTTCTTTTTTTGTTTTATTTTGGGGGGAAGGAGGAGAGTGTCATTTGTGTTTGCAATAGGCATGTTTAATTGTACCATATTTTTGTAGTCAAAACATACAATTTCATAACAAGAAATCACAGCAAATCAGTCAACCCCCCCACCCCACCCCTCATCCCTTTGGAATCTTCCTTTCAGTACTCCATATATGTAAACTTCATTAGAAGCAAATTACCTAAACATCTAGGGTAAGTTACCGCTAAGACTTTCTTTTTTTTTTTTTTGGTTAATTTTATTTTATTTAACTTTACAATATTGTATTGGTTTTTGCCATATATCAAAATGAATCTGCCACAGGTATACATGTGTTCCCCATCCTGAGCCCTCTTCCCTCCTCCCTCCCCATACCATCCCTCTGAGTCGTCCCAGTGCACCAGCCCCAAGCATCCAGTATTGTGCATTGAACCTGGACTGGCGTCTCGTTTCATATATGATATTATACATATTTCAATGCCATTCTCCCAAATCATCCCACCCTCTCCCTCTCCCACAGAGTCCAAAAGAATGTTCTATACATCAGTGTCTCTTTTGCTGCCTCATATACAGGGTTATTGTTACTATCTTTCTAAATTCCATATATATGCGTTCAGATCAGATCAGATCAGATCATTTGCTCAGTCGTGTCCAACTCTTTGCGACCCCATGAATCGCAGCACGCCAGGCCTCCCTGTCCATCACCAACTCCCGGAGTTCACTGAGACTCACATCCATCGAGTCAGTGATGCCATCCAGCCATCTCATCCTCTGTCGTCCCCTTCTCCTCCTGCCCCCAATCCCTCCCAGCATCAGAGTCTTTTCCAATGAGTCAACTCTTTGCATGAGGTGGCCAAGTACTGGAGTTTCAGCTTTAGCATTATTCCTTCCAAAGAAATCCCAGGGCTGATCTCCTTCAGAATGGACTGGCTGCATCTCCTTGCAGTCCAAGGGACTCTCAAGAGTCTTCTCCAACACCACAGTTCAAAAGCGTCAATTCTTCGGCGCTCAGCCTTCTTCACAGTCCAACTCTCACATCCATACATGACCACAGGAAAACGCATAGCCTTGACTAGACGAACCTTTGTTGGCAAAGTAATGTCTCAGCTTTTGAATATGCTATCTAGGTTGGTCATAACTTTCCTTCCAAGGAGTAAGCGTCTTTTAATTTCATGGCTGCAGTCACCATCTGTAGTGATTTTGGAGCCCAGAAAAATAAAGTCTGACAGTTTCCACCATTTCCCCATCTATTTCCCATGAAGTGATGGGACCAGATGCCATGATCTTCGTTTTCTGAATGTTGAGCTTTAAGCCCACTTTTTCACTGTCCACTTTCACTTTCATCAAGAGGCTTTTGAGTTCCTCTTCACTTTCTGCCATAAGGGTGGTGTCATCTGCATATCCGAGGTTATTGATATTTCTCCCGGCAATATTGATTCCAACTTGTGTTTCTCCCAGTCCAGCGTTTCTCATGATGTACTCTGCATATAAGTTAAATAAGCAAGGTGACAATATACAGCCTTGATGAACTCCTTTTCCTATTTGGAACCAGTCTGTTGTTCCATGTCCAGTTCTAACTGTTGCTTCCTGACCTGTATACAGATTTCTCAAGAGGCAGGTCAGGTGGTCTGGTATTCCCATCTCTTTCAGAATTTTCCACAGTTTATCGTGATCCACACAGTCAAAGGCTTTGGCATAGTCAATAAAGCAGAAATAAATGTTTTTCTGGAAGTCTCTTGCTTTTTCCATGATCCAGCGGACGTTGGCAATTTGATCTCTGGTTCCTCTGCCTTTTCTAAAACCAGCTTGAACATCAGGAAGTTCACGGTTCACATATTGCTGAAGCCTGGCTTGGAGAATTTTGAGCATTACTTTACTAGCGTGTGAGATAAGGGCAATTGTGCGATAGTTTGAGCATTCTTTGGCATTGCCTTTCTTTGGGATTGGAATGAAAACTGACCTTTTCCAGTACTGTATTTTCAGCTTCCTGATAAAATGCCCTACATGATCTAGCCCTTCATCTATTGTCTCAAATACCATCTCCCCCTTCAACTCCATGCTTACTCTTCCTCATCCTTGTCTCCTTCTTGGAGATGAGGACACATTCCAAACATACTCTTGCCTCAGGGCTTTTGACATAGGGCTCACTTTACCTGGTGAACTCTTTCCTTATAAAACTGCATGATTATTGCATGGCTCCCTCCTTCACTTCCTTCAGGTTTCTTAAGTTCTTGCATGTGTGCTTAGTCATGTCCAACCCCTTGCAATCCTATGGACTCTAGCTTGCCAGACTCCTCTGTCCGAGGCATTTCCCAGGCAAGAATACTGGAGTGGGTTGCCATTTCCTTCTCCAGGGTATCTTCCCAACCCAGGGGTTGAACCTGCATGTTCTGTGTCTCCTGAATTGCAGGCGGATTCTTTACTGCTTGAGACATCGAAGAAGCCCAGTTTCTAAACTAATGTCACCTTATTGAGTAGGCCTTCACTGACCAGCCTTGGTAAAATACATCTAGTTCCTCCATGTCCTCTGCCTTATATTACTTTGCAACATTTATCACTACCTCATACACTAAATTTTATACACTTATTTTATTTATTGCCTGTCTCCTCCCACTGAAATGTAAAATCTGTGAAAGTAGAAACATATAGAAACATGACCTGTTTTGTTTCTCTGCTCAATTCAATAATCGGGAAAACTACCAAGGATATAGCAGACATTCAATAAATTGTGGGTAAAATGAATAAATCTTAAGGAGAAAGGTAAGAAAAATGCTAATTAGTTTGAGTTTTCAGACAGGCCCGTGTATCTTTCCAGATCTGGTCTGCTCCCGGTACTTAAAAGTTTATTAAGCTTTTCTGTCTTGGCCCAGGTGAGCTCCTAAACTGAGCTTCCTTAGCCTAAAGCTGTGTAGCATTTCCAAATAGAGGCAATGATCCTTTTCAAAGCAGCCCCAAGATGGCAGCAAACAGAGGTGGCAGTGGCTGCCTTTGTTTCAGGCTCACTGCCTGGTTTCTTTTGCTTCTGACTGGTTTATTGATACCAAGAAGCAAAAGGCTCCTTGAATCTGAGGATTCTGGCTCAGGTACACTTTGTGCATGGGTTCAGACTTCTCTTTCTGGGGCTACTCCAGGCTTATATTTTACTTGCCCTTGCTTTCTCCTGTTGCACATTCAGACAGGACATTTAACTGCTTGCTTTTCCCTAGGGCTTTTCTGAGTAGACTGGAGGAGCCTTGAGGAATGGTGGTTTTCCATCATGCCGTTGGGTAGGCTGTCCTTGATCGATAGTTCTCCCAGGTGAGAAACTTTAAGAAGTGCCCCTCTTCTCTGGGGGGACTTAGATCATAGTGGAGTCAAGGTGGCTTCTCCATTCTTCCCCATGCTTCTGTGTTCCTGCTCATAAAGTGTTTTCCATACCTGGTTCATATCTACAGACCTTCCTGAGTGTGAATATGCCAGAACCTACTCTGGTTGGGACTAATTGGGGGAAATAGAAAAATTCTTAGGAAAAATAATCAACTATAATCAACAGATCAAATGAACAACAACAACAAAAAGCCACAAATCTGCTTTTAAATGAAGAATATTTTATAATTATCAAAAAAAGAAAAAAATGGTTTCTAGAAATGTAATGTTTCTCTTTTTTATTTGATATAGATATTCAGATTTTCCAATACATTTTCAGCTCAAAAATTATTGGAAGAAAATGACAATCTAACCTCCATTAGTGAAACACAAAACAGTATTTGGGCCTTTTTATTGTCAAGACTTCACAAATAGGAAAGGGTGTATTAAAGAGCATAGATACGCCGTCTGGAGCATCTCCCTTGGGCTGAGTTCCTTTATAAAGGCCTTGCAGATTCTGGTTTTCAGAAATCTTTTAAGCTGAGCATGTTTCAGAACTGATCTTTGCCTCCTCAGTGATCTTAAGCAAAATTATGAAAATCTTCCCAAATCCTGATTTTATAACACAAGAAATACTGACAGTGATGCTTCAGGAGGTTAATGATGGTCTAATTATCTTGCACCAATAAGGAAAAAGAGTCAGCCTTTTGGCAAGATTGTGTCAGAACTAGTCAGATAATATAGATATTTCTACCTCCACGCATTTTCTAAAGGGGGATGTAGCCGCTTTAATTAAATGTTATATGAATACATTTCAAACAGATCCAAACACAGGGCAAACTCTGTATCAGAACTGCTGTTCCTACATTTAAAATGTATTTGAAATGTAATTAAAAAAAAGATAATGGGAAAGAAAAACTAAAATAACTCGAAACAAGCAGAATATAGTAGCTCATCATTACACTAATATATCAAACAATGTGATCTTAGCTTAATTATCCCCTTTGAGAGTTGAGAAAACTAAGCACAACCTTCAATTTACAGCTGTTTGGTGCCGGGAACCTGAATTATTATTGAAGGAGAAGGGGGGAAAAAGTTTATTTATTGTGACCTCCACTCAGTTTTTATTCATTGTGGAGAATCTGTATATTCACAAATGAGGGCTATTCATCCTTAGACCACAGCATTCTTCAGCTGTCCAGGCCTCCATCAACTGCACATCTCCAGCTTTTGTGTTCATCTCGAAGGCTCTTCATC
Source organism: Bubalus bubalis (assembly GCF_019923935.1). Taxonomy (NCBI): domain Eukaryota; kingdom Metazoa; phylum Chordata; class Mammalia; order Artiodactyla; family Bovidae; genus Bubalus; species Bubalus bubalis. The sequence goes on along the minus strand of NC_059168.1, from coordinate 42,083,577 downwards.
CAGATTGTTCATCATCTTGATGGTTGAGCTTTATCTTGCTTTTGTGCAGCTGCATTCCGCTTATCCAAAGTGCTGAGGGAGACAGGGAGAAGGGGAGAAAAAAGAGCGAGCAAGTGAGCGAGCGAGCAAGCGGAGAGAGTAAGTAGGAGAGAGCAGGAGAATAGAAAGGAGAAAAAGCAATGGCCGGTGCACATATGAGGATAATTTGTAGTTTCTCAATAATAATATTATAAAAAAAGAGGACAGGCTAATTACTGGCTTAACTAGGGCAGCCTGTGGATCTTCATGTCAAAAGGACTGCCGTAATTATTTGCCATCAAAGCACATTCATATTGTGGCACAAAAGAAGGGCCTTTTGCAAATGGATCTTGCTAATAAACAGGGCTGAGAGGAGCATTATGTGTCTCCCTGGTTGCAGGCACATTAACACAGTGACATGGAGCATAACTCGGGGCCTGAGGAACAAAACACCAGAACGATAATTATGCCCATCCCCTCCCCAGCCTCCCTCGCCATTCCCTTTGTGTTGGATGAGGAAGCAGAACACGACCTATTGGAGGGCCCAAGGCAGGCTATTAGTGACCCCTGAGCCCTGACAAGGTGCCTCTGTTCTTTTAAAAGCCTGCCTCTTGATGTCAGGAGGGTCACGTGGACCAGCCGGCTCAGCTCGAAATGGTCCAGCAAACACTTCAACCTTAAAGACACCTGGAAGGTCATGACCAATTTAATGCAGATGAAGACAGCAGACACAAGGCTCTGTCGAATCCTGAAGCGGAAGTTTCCCCCTCGCTCTTTTCTTCTTCGTTGTCCACACTTGCTCATGTATTTAAGTCCTCAAAACTAAATTCAGGGGGAGAAAAGTTCTCTCTTTCTCTTAGTGCGCGAAAAGGGTCTTAGCTGGGGCGGGGTGGGGGGTGGGGGTGGGGGAGGTGAATGCAAATTCAGCCCCGTGGATTAACCTACTTCTTCTGGCAGATGTAAACACACTGATTTCCCACAGGTAGGGGTCACTGAGGGGAGCAGAGTGCTGCCTTCCTTGCTTCTTGCTAGGCAGGTGGTGAGAGGTTCATCAGCAATAGAAAGTCACCTGTGAGCCCGGTCTGCCAGATTCTGGCAGCCACGGGAGCTGCAAGCCATCTCTGAAGGCTCCTGGCTTGCTCTGGTTTCACACAGAGCGGTTGATAATAAGGAAAAGAGCCAGTAATTAGCTTGGAAAATGTACCTGAGACCATCAGGATTCCCTTTCCTTCCTCTTCCCTTTCCCTCTTGCCACTTTTCTGTGAGAGAAGGCTGTTCTGAAATGGAGGGGCCATCCAGAACCCAGCCTGTGGGGGAAACTATTCTATTTTACATGCACTAGAAGCAAACCGGATCCCTATTAAGTCTTATTTTACCAGCAGAGAAATTAAGGGTGACAATTTGCATTGCAAAACGATTCTCGCTTCGCAAATGTGGGCTTTCCTGAGTATTTAAATATTTAATTATTTGAAAGGTTGGAGGTTGATGAACTTCAAGTTAAAAATGTTATGAGCCATTTCTAATGAAGGCTCTTCTAGGAATGAGAAACAATGAAAGATGTGTATCTGTGAAAAAAAGGATTAAGGGCTTTTAGGATTTGATTTAACTGCGCAACAGTGTGTCCTCTGTCTGAAGCAGATTGAGTTTAGCGAAGTAACATTCTTAGATTGTAAATCTCCCAATAGTTAATAAATCAATCAATTTCTCTGCTTACTTCTCCCCTCCTCTCCCTCTTTCCCTTCTTTCCCCCTTTCCATCTTTCTGCCTCTTTCCCCTTGCTCCCCCCTCTCTCTTTCTCCAGATAATTTTCACATAAAGGGATTGGGGTAGTGATATACTAATTACAAACTTAAAAATTTCGAACAACTATTAAGGGTAAAGCAAAAAAAAAAAAAGTTGACACCACACTGTTCTTTTTATTTTTAACCCTGACTCTTTCTCTGGAACCTTAAACTCCTATATCCAACTGCTGTCAAGAGACAAGACCTCTTTTATATCTAGTAGACATCTCACTCAACATATTCAGAATGGAACTCTTGATCTGACAATGCTCCCCCTCTTCGCCCCCAAATTGCTCTATTCAGTTTTCCTAACATCAGCGGATGGCTACTACAACCTTCTGAGGCTTCCGTCAAAAACCTGGTATTCATTCATATCTCCTTTCTTTCTCTTACTACATCCAGTCTGAGCCACCATCACCTCTTACCTCCACTATTTCAGTAGCATCCTAACAGGTCTCGTGCACCCTTTCCTCCCCTCCTAACTTGCCAACCAGAGTGGTTCTTCTAAACTTTCCTGATTCTTCTAAATATGTCACAAGTTTGTAAAAAATGTCATGCGGTTCTGACTTGATCTCCTACTTTTCCTTCCCTAGATCATTCTGTTCCAACCATGGTGCCCTCTAATTTTTCCATGAACACATAGTGAGAGTACACCCCTCTTAGCTCACTCAACTCGCTGACCTCCAAGTCAGCTGTCAGAACTTACTTGCTCAGTAAAGACCACCCTAAGTACCCTGTTTAAGCCTGCACCTGCCCACTACCTCCCTGGATCCCTCATGCCCTGGATGCATTTTTTCAGTCAAATTTGAACATACTATGTAATTTTTATTTAGTTAGTTATTCTTTTTGTTGTTCATTTTTGTCTCATGAGCTTTAAGTTGGTAAAGACCTGTTTTTTATTCATTTATGTATCACTAAGTACCTAGAAGAGTGTCTAAAATAGTAAATGCTCAATAAATATTTGTGTCATGAATATTTAATAAATGAATTGGTAAATTTTAAGAAAATAGAGACCTAGAGTAATGATTTAAAGGAAAATAAAGAAAACCTCAGAAATTTTCAGAAGGAAGAGCAGATCTTGCTATAATAAAACAGATCTAGAATGAGAACGCAGGTCACTAGATTACCTTTAATATATAGTGTTTATAGAGCTTTCATCTTCAGTTCCTTATCAGGGGTTGAGGGGGAGCTGCAAGTTCCAACCCTCCAATCACTGGGTCTCTGCTGATCAGCCCCACCTGGGGCCTCCCAGGGGCCTCACCCTAAGTCACCTCATTAGCATAAACTCAGATGTATTCACAAGGAGCACTTTATGTGTAACATTGTTCCCCACCCTCCCAAGTCATCCCCAACAAGGGCTGCTGTTCAACTGCTAAGTTGTGTTCAACTTTTTGTGACCCCATGACTGCAGCACTCCAGACTTGCCTGTCCTTCACCATCTCCCAGAGCTTGCTCAAACTCATGTCCATTGAGTCGGTGATTACATCCAATCATCTCACCCTCTGTTGCCTGCTTCTCCTCCTGTCCTCTGTCTCTCCCAAGGCTACTTCTACTCTGTCACTGAAGCCGATAGAATGAGACCTAGTTCAGCACAGAAGGAAAGGATAGGTTTATTCTTTTATTAGAGAATGAACGGAGAGGTGGTAGAACAGGGTCTTCCTCCCGAAAGCCGTAGGCAGGCGGGACTGCTTTACCGGGATCTCAGGACCCGGGGAGGAGGGGAGCGCTGTCAGGGCTGGCGCAGGTGTGCTCACTCTCGCGGTGCTGTGTGTAGATTTTCTGCACATGGCCCGCTGCTGCCATCTTGAAATGAGGTATTAAGCACAGAACTTGTTTGCAAGACTGGTGAAGCTGAGATGTCAGTCAAGTCATTTTGCACCAGGAGCTCTGGACTCCAGTGCTGGGTACAAGGCCTCTACAGGCAGCCTCCTGTGAACAAGTGAAACTAGACAGAGCACAAAGGAAAAAAAGGTTAGACTTTAGTTTATTGGGCTGGAAAATCACTGCAGATGGTGACTGCAGCCTTGAAATTAGAAGACACTTGCTCCTTGGACGGGAAGCTATGACAAACCTAGACAGTGTATTAAGAAGGAAACACATCACTTCGCCAGCGAAGCTCTGTATAATAAATGCTATGGTCTTTCCAGTAGTCATGTATGGATGTGAGAGCTGGACCATAAAGAAGGATGAGCACCAAAGAACTGATGCTTTCGAACTGTGGTGCTGGAGAAGACTCCTGAGAGTCCCTTGGACTGCAAGGAGATCAGACCAGTTGATCCTAAAGAAAATCAACCCTGAATATTAATTGGAAGGACTGATGCTGAAGCTGAAATTCCAATCCTTTGGCCACCTGATGTGAAGAGCTGACTCATTGGAAAAGACCCTGATCCTGGGAAAGATTGAAGGCAGGAAAAGGGGATGACAGAGGATGAGATGGTTGGATGGCATCACTAACTCAATGGACATGACTGAGCAAACTCCTCATGGGAGATGATGAAGGACAGGGAAGCTTGGTGTGCTACAGTCCATGGGGTCGCAAAGAGCTGGACATGACTCAGTGACTGAACAACAGGAGTGGGGAAGGAGGGGAGTTCCTTCAGGGCTGGCACAGGTGTGCTCACTCCCACAGTGCTGGCCACAGCATCTCTGCACATGACCCGTTGCCTCCATCTTGAATCAAGGATGAAGCACAGAGCTTCTTCATAAGACCAGTGGAACTGCAAAGTCAGCACGGTCATTTTTGAACCAGGAGCTCAGGAGTCAAGTGCCCGGTACAAGGCCTCTGCACCCAGCACCCTGTGAGCAAATGAAACTAGACAGAGCACAAAGGAAAAAAAAAGGTTAGATTTTATTTTATTATCTGGATTCCATTTTTATCTCCTGGGAATTGTTAATGGGCTTTGCCAGTGACACTGTCACTCAGGAAAGGGATTTAGGAGCTTTGTGCCAGAAATGGGGGGGGGGGACAAAGACAAAGTGTATTTCTTACTGTACCCCAGCTCCTGTGTAACTGCAGCCTCTGTCAGCAACCTAGAGAACAGTAGCAACTTCGTGAATTAGCTTACTCTGCTATTGCGAAGGAGAAACATTTGTTAGCTTAAGTAAAACCTGAATTAATTACAACTGTTTGTGAAAATATTGACTAAGGAGGCCTTTAGTATACATTTGTGAAGGTGAAAATCTCAAAGACTCATGAAATTCAAGCCCCCTTTTTGTTCATCAGTATTAGTTGTAGTAATAAAAGCAGATGCTTTGGTTTAACTGAATGATGATACAGGAAAAAATAATTAAGGTTTCAAATAAATGCTTTTGCAAAATTTGGGCTTTCTTCTGAGTTATCTCTGAACAAATGGGGTGTGTGGTTGGGTGGACAAGCAAGACTAGAAAATGCAGCTAAGGGTGATTCTCCTGTGAAGTTGTTCTTTCATTTTTCCCTCTTTTGTATGACTTCATAAGAAGCAATGCTAGAAAACATTATAGGAACATTTTGAGGGAAAATCTAAAAATCTTTACTTTCTGTGGGTTAACATATTACAGAATGGGGATTGGTGGCATGTTGTGACATGTGCTTAATACTGACCCTGTTTTTCCTAAAGTTTGAGTTTGTGTTTGGTTCTCTGTTCATGCTTTCAACTCCTGGAAATGTTACTGTCCAAGGTCATTTACTTTGGTTTAAAATCATGATGTCAGTTATTAACTTGGGGAACACGCTTTGATTAAGGTGTTTATTGATACTAGCAGGAGCAGAAGAATCTTTGTTGAAGAAACAATAGGATATCTTCTTTGAAGGTTTGAATGTAGAACTAATCAGGGCCCCCAGTGTGGGCCTGAGCATCGTCAGCTGGGCTAAACAATCTTCCTAGGCTGTGTGTTCAGAGACCCTCCCACAAACAAAGGGGGGTTTCGTTCCCCCTTCTATAGCTTTCCTATAGCCAAGTGGAATGTGTCACATAATTGTTTCCATAAGGAGAGGCCTCATTCTGTGTCTGAACCCTTTATGCCTGTAAGTCCCTGAGCTTGCTTTTCTAGAAAGTAATGTCCAGAAAGTCAGTGACACAGCCCAAAACCTCCCACAAAAGACAGAAGAAAATTAGAGTTCCAACATGTAGTGTGTGGATCAAAAATGAGTCACAAGGCATAGTTACATTTAGATACATAGATGGAGCTACTCATTAACATCATCAAGAAATATGGCTGTATTTATTCTTTAATGAAAGCTGACGCCCACAGAATTTGAGAAAGACTATTATTTAGCTCAATATTTTAGGGTAAAGCTTTTTGTTTTTGTTACAGTAGTGGATAAAATTAATATTTACTCTTTTCTTAGAGGGTGATATGTACATCTGTGTCCTCTTTGCCCATAATTAACCCTAAATATACATACATGCCACATATATACACATACACAAATGTGGATATACAGAAAGATGTATGTATATTAGTACATATGTGTGTTTATACAGAACACTATATGTATATGTGTTATGTGCTATATACATATATATATGCATTTATATTTTCAACTTTTTAAATTTAAAAATTTTTTATCATTTTAAAAATAGAAATGTAGTTGATTTACAATGCTGTACTATTCTGTATATTTAAAATATGACAATTCCCAGGACTTTCAACAAAGCCTGCAGAATGCTTATAATTTGTATTGTTTTTTATGCCTGTAGTGTGATAGAAAACATTTTTTTCTTAAAACATTAGCTTTTCATATGCAAGTGATACATGTTTACTCTAGAACATTTGGGAGGTATAGGAAAGTAGAAAGAAGGAAATAAAAATCACACAAAAACCATGTAATACCACTATTTAAAGAAAATCTCTATTACTTTTTTTTTCTAAGCATGCTACTTTTTAATTTTGATTGTCTTCAACCTATTATTCTCTAAGATGAAAATGATATATCTCTATGTGAAACAAATAGATTTTTGTAAAATTTGTTTACTTATTTTGATATTCTAAGATAAAGCACAATATTCTGTTGTTCAGCAAATTTCCTTCTCTGAAGCACATGCCCTTTCTCTCTCTAACATTCATCTACCAACCATCCATCCATCTATCCGTCTATCTTTCCCATTGATAGTTACAGATATTCAAGAATTTTCTTCAGTTTTCTTTAAGATTTTGGCCCAATAAGTTTTATTGTCTAACTAGTCTCCTGGGTCTTCTTAATCTCCACTTGATAATATACTAAAATGCTGCTGATATATTTTTCCTCAGTGTTCTTTTATCCCACTATCTTCTCACCTTCAGTCCTTAGCGACTCATCTGAATGGCTTGGATTTTAATGTTACTATTAAACCTTTTTAATCTGTTACTCTGAGTTTTTCCTATAGTCCACACCTCCCCTGCCTTCATGTTAGTTGACTTCTATCAAGATCTTTTCATCCTAACACCCATCTTTAACCTCCCTTTTACAATCACTTCCCACCATCTGACCTGGGCACAACAATCATTTCAAATGTAGTTGAAACTACATTTCAACTACGTGATTCTATCTCACAACTTCAGTTTATTATTGACTTTGTCCCCCTCCAAGTCCAGATCAACCCAAACACTTTCTCTCTTTTCTTGCCAATGCTGAGGGAAATCTTGTGATTTCATTGGTTGATTAAAATTTATGATTTCCAACCTCAGCTGAACTTTTAAAGCTGCTGAAAATAACTTTTTTAATGGCAAGTTAACTTCTTTCCATTCCTTTCTCATATTGTTGCTCCTCTGTGTCTGGGAGTATTGCATCTGAGGATACAACTGACCATGGATGGAAAATATTTGGGGAAATATTCCAGAAAGTTTCATAGAGCACAACTTGAGTCTGCTGCATGCTGCAACTGTTTGCATAGTATTTACATTGTATTAGGTATTGTAAATAATCAGGAGATGATTTAAAGTCAATGGAAGGGTGTGTACAGATTATAAGCTTATACCATTTCATATAAGGGACTTGATTATCCAAGGATTTTTGGTGTCCTGAGGGTGTCCTGGAACCAATCCCTGGACTATTTTATCATTTCTTTAAGCAACAAATACTGTCCTTAGCCTCCTTTCTTTTAGTGGGCAGCCTGCAAGGTCATTGGTAACAGTCTGGTATGGTGGAAAAAATGATGAACTCTGGACTTTACTAAGTTAGAATTCTGGTTTCACCATTTACCATCTATGTGAACTTGGCCAAGTTGACTTTAGTCCTAAATTTTAATTTCCTTATTTTGAAAACCTTACTTACGTCATAGGACTTGTCAAGAAAATTCAATGACAGTCTATGTTTAAAGAACTCAGAAAACAATAGATCCTCTATTGTAGCTATTACAATTTTTATTAGGTAGCAGGGCTTCTGATAGATATCCTTCTCCATTTAAAGTTTATTTATATCATTATCCTTTCTTACTCCTTCCCTATTTGTCTGGAGGAAGATATAGCAGCTCCTTAGCAGATTAAGCCCTAGGGACAGCAGCCTGCATCCTGGACCATTTCTCCAACTATTCTCAATCTTTCTTGTGTCTTCAGTTTGGGTGGCCACACGTCTTCCTCCTGTAAACATCCAGCCTCTCTCATATTTTCCTTTGCAATGATACTTTTGAAAACAATCCTACTTTCTGAAAACAAGTTTATTCATAGCTCACAAATGTACTCTTCTTATTCTCAGTTCCCTGTTCCATGGCATCTCCTTAATTCTTAACTGAAACTGCTTGCAAAAGTTCCCAGTGTCTCCTGACTGGCAGTTCCAGTTGGGGCTGGGCCTCAGTTTTCAGCCCAGCTCCAAGACTGCATTCGCAAGAAGCATGGTAGAGAGGGGCACATCACCATTACCATGCTCCCATTAGACTTTATTTCAACTCATACTACAGCATTATCACATTCTATTGTTATAAGGTTCTGTCTGTCTCACTTGCTGGATAATGCATGTCTTGAAGAGAAGGACTGGACTTTGGTTTTATTCCTGAATGCAGACTAAGGGATACACAACACACACACCGATGTTGACTCCAAAGAATATCATCTTGAAGAGAAACTTGACAGAAAAAGATTGCCCTTATGTACACCCTGAGGTTCCTAAATGCTAAGAATGGGCATCTTTTCATGTTTAGTGAGTGTTACCAAAACATTTCTGACATTGCTATATAAGCCAGTCAGTCAGCAAATATTTATTTATTGACATTGCTAGGTACTGTCATGAGTAATGGGAATTTGGTTCTGAATAAGACCCAAGATAGAAATAGCCCCTGCCTTTTGGGGCTGGTTGAAAATTCAAGGATTTGAATTCTGTACATGTATCCCTCCTCATATGACATATTAAACATTTGAATTTTACAGCTTCACAATTAGAACTCTTTGGAGAAGAGAATTACACTAGAAATTTTTATAATTTTTCACTTGGGTAGAAAATATATTTCTTTCCAAATTCATCTGGAGCCAGGGATTGATTTAGTGAATTTGATTTAAATTTCAAGATTTAAATTATTTTTGACTTCCATGTAAAAATGACAGCATAATATGGGAAGATGTGTTCTTATTATTTAGATACTGGATACCTGTAAACTTAGTCAAGCCCCTCCATTAAGGTTTTGTGCAGATGGCATAGGTCTAAAAAGAAGTCATAAGCACAGGAAAACATATCCAGATTGGAAAGTTTTACTTTTTTAAGGTCTTCTGTTTATAACAAATTATTGGGGGAAAAAATCTCCACTCTGAAAGGATGAGCTTTAAAAATAGTCTTTAAAATATATATATATATATATAAACAGAAGTAGTTTATCATTGCTTCAAACCTCAATATGTGATTTTCCATTCTGAGGTTTTTATTCTGAGATTCCTGTATATATGTATGAGTGTATATGTATATATATATTTTATAATGCAGTAGCCTGCTATTTATTGAACAAGAGATACATTTGAAATATCCTTATCAGGATTGTTATGTAACTTGTGAAAAACTGAGTACCCTACTTTGAAAATGTTTAAGACGATGTAATGCATTATCAGTGCAAGATGATACTGCAGTTTGTTTTGAAACAGGTGTTGTTGCTGGAATACAAAACATTAATCATTGCCACTGGATTTTTTAAAAAAATATATATAATCAGAAAGGAAATATGATAGGATCACTCCCAGCCAGAGTGTTGGAAGAACTGAAGCCACCTGTTATCTTCCAGTTGATAAGTTTGAATGAGTGTCAATATTATCAGCTCTTGGTACACTTTAAGCAGTGACCCTTTTTACCATTTTTTCTGTGTTGCCCATACTTTTATTGTCTTTTTCCCTGTCTTTGCTTTTCAGTTTTTCTTTTTCAACAGCTTGGGAAGAGCAAAGTCTTATGAGACTTTGGCCATTGAGATCCCGGGGTGATGACTAAGGGGATTGTATTTTTCACTTCTAATTTTACAACAGCTTGAACAAAGTCAACCTTGTAGATGCTCAACAGATACTTGTTGTAAGAGTGATTGGAGGGGCATGATTGCTTTTAAGTCTGCATAATTCCTGTGGACTGAATTGATGGTGCATTCCCATTTGAAGTTTACCTTCTCCATTCTCCTCCTCCTATTCTCTAAAGAAGAATGGCCATCCCATGATTCCATAGAGACTGTCCAAGGCTCTGAGAGATGATCCTTAGAGAAGTCATGGCTTTGATAAAGTGTATTTTCAGTCTTTGTAGACCCATTCCCTGTCCAGCTAGGCTCTCCTTCTTTCCCTGTGTTTTCTGCTCATTTATTTCTTTTACTTCTTAAGATGATTTTGCAGGAAATTTTGAACTGAACTAAAGGAGGAGCTATCTAACTCGGGTAATTTCAGGTATTGGTCATCAGATGGGGAAGAAGATGATTGAGGCCAATTGGGGTTTCCTGGAACCTCTTGAAATCAATCAAATTATGCCACTGCTCTTTCTACCAACAGGTTACTCAAGTCCTAAAACTGAGGAGATACTGTTTGATGCTGGATCAGGGAAATTCCACAGGGACATGGATTGGGATTTTCATTATTTATTAAAATAAAAAAAATAACTATGGCAAAGAATTTTTAAATTACTTGGACAAAAGTTCATTTTCTTTCTGATTTAAAGGCCCAGACTGTATTACCACACCCACACTTAATCTCACACAGGCATATACTTCTTAAATATATCTTATAGAAACTCTGTATTCTGGCTCCCTATTAAGCCTATTCATGTATTTGGGCAATGGTCCAGGTTGGAAACTCACCCTTTACTCAAGCACCCACAATTTATTGAGTCAGGATTCTCAGACCAGGGGCTGTTTGTCTCTGATAGCAAATGGCAGTCAACAGGCCCATGGTGAGCCAGAAAAAGCTGGGAAATATACTCCTTATGTAACTGTCTTGTAGAAAATAATTTGCCCAGACATGTTCATCTTTGAAAGAATGTAGATTTATAGGCTTGATGTCTTAATCAGGGTGAACTTTTGTTAATGTTTCATGGCTAGCATATATATGGTCGTGCCATGGACCCAGTGGTGATATTAGTAATAAAGACAATATTATTAATATCACTACATCAATATAAGAAGAGTTATAGACTTAACATTTGTGAGATGAGAAAAAAGAAAAATCCCAGGTTAATAGTTGCCTTCATTGCCATTAACTCACTCGTTGGCAGTATTTTATACACTCATATAGTTTACATATCAGGACTAGTATTTGGTGAGGGTAATCAAAGACACACAAAAACAACCAGTTGCTTCTTTTTCTTTTTTTCAGCTTTTCATTTCCCCACCTTCTCCTTATGATGGAATTTTATTATTTCTTTGAAACTCTGAATCAGCCTCTGGCAGGGGGCTGTGTCCTTTTAGAGCCAAAGTGCGGTATTTGAACTTTGCTATCACATAACACTTTCTGAGGCTGCTTGTCTGAAATGACTTAATTTGCACTGCAGGACCAGGGCTGAATCCGCAAATACTCCAAAAAGCCACAGTGAGCTGGGGCAGCAGACCTATTACTAATTTTTTATTAAAGTCCCTGAGGCACCCAACACAGGGCCCCAAAGCAGCTTTAATAATAGACAACATACAGCACATTTTTCTTGTATTGCCATGTAATCAAATCTGAGGCTGCTGTTCACTTTCTTTGTTTTACCTAGAGGACCAGCTTCCAATTTAGTTGTGGCCTACTCTAAACTGATTTTTCATTGTAATTAATGCCTACTTTGGCCTCAGCTACTTACACAACTTTCCATTAGAGGTTTGCAGCCATCCGCTGAGTATTTTACTAAGTCACCCTCACAGACCTGCTATAGCTGCAATTTTGGTAAAGTCTTTCTTTTTATTATTATTATTATTTTGCAAAGAATTTTTAAATTGCTTAGCTAAATAGTTAAAAAAATTTTTTTTCCTCCTCTCTATAGTATACCTATTAAAATATTTGGGCAATGGTCCACACATACGCGCAATGGTCCAGTTTGGGAAAACACACACACACACCCACACCCCCCCACACATACACACCTACACGCACCCCCACACCCACACACCCCCGCACACACCCTCCCTCAGCCTTTAAATGGTTTCAGAAAGGCTAGTGGAACTTATTTAGATCCAGGGTCTGCTGCGGCTAATTTTCTGTCTGTGTTTTTGCTTGTCCATTTCCTCTGAAATAGTACCTGAGGTTTAAAGTTCCTCGGCAGAGGATGTTGGGAGACCTCTGCAAACATTCAGGCGGCAGCCTTCCCACCACTAACCTTAAAAAAGATTATGGCATTGGTCCCAGGGTCAGATTGAATAGATGAAAAAGAATATGCTGTGCCTTTGCTGCCCTCTGAACCTTTCCTCTGTTGGCTGGGCTGACATTTTCAGTGACTTTTCCTAGAGCCTTGTTTAGACTGTCTTCCTAGAAAATTCTGGATCTATTTACTACCCATCTTTTCTCACCACCACCCACCCCCAACCCTTGGCATTACTGCATCATGGAGAACAACTGTCAGAAATTAGAGCCGTCTGGCTCTTTGGATGTTCCTCTCTCAACCTGAAGATGTTTTTAAGAGGACCTGTGAGTTAGTGACAAGTTTGTGGGACAATTCCTTTAAAGGCGTTGTCTAAAAATAGCCTGAAAAGAAATTACGAGATGTTTGTGTAGTTTTTAACTTTCACATTATAAGCATCAGTAGTTTACCCTGTGGGACTGATAGGGGAGATCTACTTTCTGGTAATGAGAAGTGGATTTCCTTGTCTTAGCTGATGCAAGCTGATTACAAAAATCCTGCTAACCAGCTGGCACGATAATTCCCTTTCAAATCTTTGCTGCTGCTAAGTCACTTCAGTCGTGTCTGACTCTGTGCGACCCCATAGACGGCAGCCCACCAGGCCCCGCTGTCCCTGGGATTCTCCAGGCAAGAACACTGGAGTGGGTTGCCATTTCCTTCTCCAATGCATGAAAGTGAAAAGTGAAAGTGAAGTCACTCAGTTGTGTCCGACTCTTAGCGACCCCATGGACTGCAGCCTACCAGGCTCCTCCGTCCATGGGATTTTCCAGGCAAGAGTACTGGAATGGGGTGCCATTGCATTCTCCCAAATCTTTTGTAGTCATTTTTCCTTGGATAACAGTTTGCACTGTTGGAGGATGCTGTCAGCCTTTTAAGTAGCATTTATGGGCTCTTGATCACATCTATCTACAATTTGAGTTGAAATTGAAAAGTACACAAAGACTTAATGAAAACCTCTATCTAGGCTGTGGTTAACTGTCAACAACTGGGCAATGTTTTATGAAGGAGAACACATTTACAGGTTAGGAAGGTAAGGTCCAGGTCTGCTTCTCACTCCATTGCTTGTTTATTGAACAAATAAGGCCTGCTGGTCCTCAATAGTTGGTGTGGCTTCATCAAATTTAAGGTAAGTCCTCCTCTGTTTTTCCCAGCCCAGATCCTCAGGCATCAAAAGACAACAGAAGTGCCCATATAAGGCACTTGATAGTTTCATTGGTCATCATTTACATGAGAAGTGAGACTTAAAGAGACTGATTTGCATGTGAGGCTTAAAAAGTCAGGTGGTGTGTCTGTATTCATACCTCATGCATCTTATGTTTGTGTTCATACCTATAAATCATCTAAACTAATTTAAATATAAAGTTACACTGGGAGGTGAGTAGATTTGTAATGCATCAGGTGATATGTTTTCCTTCTAAAGTAGATGGATCTTAGGTAGGGTAGAATGTGTTGTTGGTTTTGAATGCTAAAATGACGGAATCTCAACCAAGATGGAGAACAAAAGTTCTAAAAGTTTGGTTAAGAAAAATTCTATTTCATTGTGAATGTTACTCCTCTGTTTTCCCCAGAGTCTTCCCCTTGGCATACATGATCGAAATGATATCTCCTGCCTGCTTTCCGGCTGGGATAGCCCAGGCATATCTTTATTCCCTCAGCAGTTTCCTCTCCCACCTGCCTTTAGCACCCTGCCACCTTCTCACCTTGGCCCAAAGACCCCTCCATCCACTGCATACCAACTGGCTCCAGTTTTAAAGAATTGCCTGGCAGTGAGTATCAGAGACTGCCTAGTGCCCATTCTGGCAAAGGGAGACAGCCCTCTTCCTCTTTACTTTACAAATATCAGGATGATTTTATTATTCTACCCTACTTTTATGTTAAAACAGGTACTGTGTCTATCTGGTTTTAGAGCCTCTTAAAAAAATAATTGGTGATTCCTTTTAGTAGGTTTTCCCAAAATATGTGTGTGTGTGTGTGTGTGTGTGTGTGTAAGATGCATGTTGGAGGGACTTTTTGTTTGAATCATTGGCAGATGTCTAACAAACAGTCTAAGACTGTCTAACAAACAGAACAATTGTGCATCCTACCAGGTGCCCAACCAAAATATCCATTACGGCTTCTAAGTAGAATCAGATGAACTGAGCACAGATGCATTTTTAAATGTGAATGGAACATTTTCTTGTCTTTCTGACACAAGAGAAGATGCTCAGCATTAGGCAGGGGTTTGTTTGTGACTGTGGTTGGCCTGAGCCACATGACGTGAATGCTGGGCTCTTCAGAGTCCTTTAATAATTCTAAGTACAACTGCAAGGGCTCTTTCATGTTCATTGCCATGGAATTTCATGTTAATGCCAGGAATGACCTGGCATCACAAAATATCTGAGCACATAGGGACCGTAGAAGTAACCTTAATGCAACATGCTCACTTCACAGATGGGAAAAATGAGACCCATAGAAATTAATAAAATTGTCAAAATTCCCGAAAGTGTCGCCGAGTCATGGATTTTTGTAGAATGTAGATTGTTATAGAACGTAGACTCTTGTAGAATGTAGATTCTTGTAGAACATAGATTCTTGTAGAATATTCTCTCCCTCAATCTGCACAAGGAGTTCTGAGGCTTCCCTTCAGAGCCTAAGCCTAAACCAGAGACAGAAATGCTGAATTTTAGAAAAGCAGTTTAAGGTATCACTTAATCTTCAACTACGTGAAAGACCATTATGACTTTCTGAATAACTATTCTGCTCAAGTCGCTGTTTGACTAGACTAACCATTTAAAAACTGCAGCTTGATGTGAAAGAGAGCATACTACCAGGAGCCAAGGGTGTCTGCCAAGCTCTAGCTAAAAGGATTAATTTTCTGGGCTGTGAAACATTACTGTGCTTTGGGATCATCTAGAAAACTATTTAAAATGCAGATTTCCAGGCTGCTGCTCCTAGATAGGAACTCTGTAGGTCTGACATGGTGCCAAGTAAGCTGCATTTTATTGAATAATTGCTTTTCACTGTTTTCTGTTATCTGAATAAGACAGATTATTGCCTTCATGAAGCTTTGAGTCAAATGTTAAGCGTGTGTTTGAGAAAGAGGAGAAGTAACTGAACACATCATAAATAAATGTTAAATTCAGAGATTTCTAAACAAGATAAAAAGAAGATAAAATAAGCAGGTACACGATGGTGTGGGGCTACATTTGCTAGTGTGGAAAGAGATGGCTTTTCAGGGGCTCCAACAGGGAGGAAGAATCTGTCATTTGGAGAGGTGAGGGAAGAAACTTCCAAGTAGAGAGAACAGTTATGCAAAGACCGAACACAGGGATACCTTGCGGGTGAACCATGGCCAAGAAGAGAGCGTGGACAAGGAGCAGCCATGGGATCTGAGGGGCGACAGGAACCCGCCCTGGGGTCTGTGGCGTGGAGTGTGGAATCTGAATATGGATTCCATTCTAACTGATGGGCAATTATTGAGTGGCTGTTAGTCGCGGATGATACTGTCTAATGTATGCTGCAAAAAGATGCACTTGAATAAGCGTCCCGGGTGATCCTAATTCAGGGGATCCTCAAACACACTTGGAAATTCTCAACTCACCTGTGATCTTTAGTAGTACTCTACCTTTCTGGGCTTCCAGTTTTCTTGTTTATAAAATTTACTTTCTGACCATCCCCGTGTCACAGGAACATAAAAATTAAGTGTTCCCTTGGTGATATTGTGCAAAGGTAAATTAAAAAAAAAATAGGTTTTCATTTTGCTTTTTGTCTTGATAGCTAAGCTGGGAGACAGTTGACTAGGAGATAAATCAGAATTTGGCCACTGGGTTGGAAAAGTCATATGCTGCTGAACACCCACTTGTAACCAACTTATTTTTCTTCTTTCCAGTTTTCATTGTAAGTGGATTTCCCTTTTGTGTATGTGTGTGTTTGAGACAGATGGCAACTTTACAGCATGATGTTAGAAGAAAAAGTGTTTGGAAAGGGAAGAAGGAAGGCAAACAAGAAAAGCAAGCCTTGAATAAGCAATTTTTCTTAAAAGGAATACATTCTGGGACAGTTTATTTTTGTGATCTGCCTGGAATTTGGGGACAATGTGCTAGAATTCTCTTCTTGCCTTCAGCTGGCAGACAGCCTAAAAAAGGTGGGGACTTGGAAGAGAGACACAGTGTTTCTATTAAAATAAGACTTTATTGAAAGCAGGACCAGTGGCTAAAGTTAGTCCTTGGCTTTTTAAAGGCACTATGGCTGGGTCTACGTGAACACTGAAGCGGAGAATGGAAACTATTATCCAACTAGAGCACTTGAGCTCAAATATCTAAATACATATCTTCAAATCATTGCAGGCCAAGTAGTGTGCTGTTTTTGGAAGAAAATATAAGTTATTTGGATTACTTCCTTAATTCCCCACTTTATTTATGGAGTAAATATGGTCTATATTTGAGCTGAGGATGAGTTGAATGTATCCTCCTCTTCCAGAAATACTTCTCTGTAGTGTGTCTTCCATTCGATTTGGGGTTGTTACTGCTAATGGTTATAGGAAAAGCTTTCTGTGGCCTGGGGATCATCCTGGGGTCTGGTCACGTCAAGCTCTTTCCCAACATTGCAACCCTCCCCTAGGTGTATGGGGCTTGCATCTAAGCCAAGTTCTGGTTCTTACAGGATCCAAAAGCAAATACTTCTCTGTCACAGTCAATAGTTGTTATTTTTAAATTTTCTATTTTAGTCAACCTTAAAACTTTAGACTCATGATCAGTTCCTCATTTTCCCTATGCTTCCATCTCTGGCTG
Organism: Bubalus bubalis; assembly: GCF_019923935.1. Classification (NCBI taxonomy): domain Eukaryota; kingdom Metazoa; phylum Chordata; class Mammalia; order Artiodactyla; family Bovidae; genus Bubalus; species Bubalus bubalis. The sequence goes on along the minus strand of NC_059168.1, from coordinate 42,066,295 downwards.
CAATTTATTGATTCTTCCCTTAACACACTTCTCAGGTAACCATAGTATTCATGAATATTTATTGGGGCTTAAGATATGTAAGTTGCTGTTTTAAGTTGATGAGTTAATCCCATTAATTCTCATGATAAATTTGTTAGGTTGATACAGTTATTTCACCATTTTCAGTGGAGGAAACAGAATTTAAGACGTTCAGCCACTCATTTCAGGTTGCTGAGCTCGTAAATGGTAGAGTACAAGCTTGAACCTGCAAATTAGTTACTTTAGGAGAAAAATAATTATTGTTTCTTTGGGCTAGGGATTTGCTAGACACTGGGAGTTCTGTAGAAGGTAGTACAAAGGGGAAACTATATGAATTAAAGCATAAAACTTTACTGAGGCGCATTAAGCACTTAATGTAAAGATTTGACTTATTCATGGATGGGAAAGTTGATTAGTGTAAGGATGTCTATCTTCCCAAGTTATTTTTATTAGTGCACTGTCAATAAGGAGATTATTTTAATTAACAACATAGTTGTAAAATTCATTTAAAATAGTAAAAAATACACAATTATTTTATAAAGAAAGAGTAAAGAATTGTTTGATAGCAAAACCTAACTACTAAATATAAATAATCAAAAGAGTATAGCTGATAGATACATGGAGTAAAGTTGATAGCCATGAACCAGAGTCAAATTCTATGAGAATGTAGATGTGATACATAGAATATCACAAATCTCCAGAGAAGGAAATAGTTGACTAATAAATGATGTTAGAGAAATCACTTTACAATTGGGAAATATGAAATTAGAATATTACCCTTGACCTTATGCTAAAATAAATTATTAATAGTTTAAAGAGATTAACTTAGAACTATGAAGTCATTAAAGAATATGTACGTAGATATTTAGCATATTTTTGATGGGAAGAGACTTTCTTAATATAAAAGCAATCACAGGATTTAAAAATATATATGTCAAAAATAATAACAAATATAAACAAATTTGGAAGACCTATGACATACTGAGGTAAACTTTTTGCAATAATTATGCAAGACAAAAGGCATACTTACTATATAAAAAGTTCCTGTAAGTGGATAAGAAGAAGTCCTAGTCTGCTTTTATAACATGGTAAAAGTAAATATAAGTAAGCATATATATGTGTGTATGTATCAGTTCAGTTCAATTGCTCAGTCGTGTCTGCAATACGTGAACCGTGAACTTCCAGATATTCAAGCTGGTTTTAGAAAAGGCAGAGGAATCCGAGATCAAATTGCCAACATCCGCTGGATCATCAAAAAAGCAAGAGAATTCCAGAAACACATCTAGTTCTGCTTTATTGACTATGCCAAAGCGTTTGACTGTGTGGATCACAATAAACTGTGGAAAATTCTTCTCTTGAGAAACCTGTATGCAGGTCAGGAAGCAACAGTTAAAACTGGACATGGAACAACAGACTGGTTTCCAAATAGGAAAAGGAGTACATCAAGGCTGTATATTGTCACCCTGCTTATTTAATTTATATGCAGAGTATATCATGAGAAACGCTGGGCTGGAAGAAGCACAAGCTGGAATCAAGATTGCTGGGAGAAATATCAACAACCTCAGATATGCAGATGATACCACCCTTATGGCAGAAAGTGAAGAGGAACTCAAAAGCGTCTTGATGAAAGTGAAAGAGGAGAGTGAAAAAGTTGGCTTAAAGCTCAACATTTAGAAAATGAAGATCATGGCATCTGGTCCCATCACTTCATGGAAAATAGATGGGGAAACAGTGTATGTATATACATGTGTGTGTGTGTGTGTGTGTATATATATATGCATATATATATATAATTACATTAAATTTATTGAAACTTAAAACCCACCAAAAATATGCTAATAAAAAAAATAAGATGCCACATTTTTGTTAAGTCAGCCTTATCTTAAGCAATGGATTATATTGCTCACCATGGTCATGAATGTGGGCACAAAGGCTTTGCTCACTGAGTGATATGGGGATATAAATTGTCAGTATTTCCACACAGAAGATTTTTAGTATGAAGAAAGAGCTTTAAAATTTTCAAATGTATTACTTGATAATAGTCTAAGATTTTATCATAAGATAATAAGAGTCATATTCAAAAAATCACATGCAGACATACTCATAGCACTGTTATTTATCAGAGAAAAGAGTTTAGAAATTACACAAATATCTAACATAAGGAAACAGTTAAATTGTGTTATATACAGCAATATTGTAAAATATGCAGTTATTTAAAGTCATATATTAAAAAAACTATTTTGGGTATAAGGAAATACTCATAATACAAAAGATAAGGCACAAGTATATATATTTCATCCCTTTAAAAAAATCTCTCGTTTCTTTTTCACTGAGTAGGCATGCTAAAATATTAAAAGCAGGAAAATGAATAGTTTTTGTGTGTAAGGTGGATAATGGGCACTCTGCAACATATATATCTGTATTTTTCAGGTTTTTTAAACTTGAGAAAATATTTTTTTAAGAGGAAGAAACTGACCCTAACATTAGATCAAGTCAGTTTCCTAGCCTAAATGGCAAACTATGCTTGGACAGTATTTTCCCTGAGCAGCTAAGTCTCTCATAAGATGTGGCAATTCCTATTTCGTCAATAGAACCTTCCTTTAAAAAAAAAAAAAAAAAAAAAACAACCAGGCGAAACTTGAGTTATCAGAAGACTTAAAGGAATGTTTGGCTCACATTGTCATTCAAATTGGTTTAATTTCATTGAATTTTGTTTTATCTCTAGTAAAACATTTTGAAATGGTCCTATGAAAGACCCTCTACAACCAAGCTATTGGCTGATCAATTTGATTAGCAGTTAGGAATTATAAATGGAAGATAAAATAAGCCTTTTCTTGTTATACAGCCCTGGTAATAAATGGCAAGTACATATTTTTCTGAGGCTTTTATTCTTAGAAAGAAAGCAAAAGGATATAATAGGTTTTTTAAATACATGGCACATAATTTATTCTGACAAACAGATGTATTTTGTTGTTGCTATTATCATTTGATGAAATACTTTAAAACTAGTCCAAGGTGGTCCATTTTCAAATATAATACATACAGTACATCTAGCAGTTAACAAAATTTGGATGTGTAGCATAGAATGGTCATTATTTTTTACTGAAAAAAAAATAAAGGCACTAATTACTTACAGACAAGATACTTAGCACAAACAGATAAGCTTCAAAATGAAAAATTCTCAGTTTATGATAATTATGTTCTCTGCTTTGTTTTCAGAGACTGATAATTTGAGGCTTTAAAATCACCAGGAAGCCATTAATTGGAATTCTTCAATAAAAAATAAATTACATAGAAGTTCATGATGAGTTGTAAAAGCAAGAGAGACTGTATTATACAGTGAGCGACATTGCTTCACTATTTATAGCCTTGTACAGATATGTCTAACAGAAAACTGTAAAGAATTTGAGATGTGCAGATAGCAATTATTCACAGATCCAAACTATCTGCAAATATTTTAAATAACAGATTTAGCAGATCTCTGCACCAATAAAGGCAGGCCTTTGAGGCAGGGATTTGCTAAACACATTGCTTCTTATTTTTGACATCATCCATACCTTCCTAAGGGCTTTGCTGGTGGCTCAGTCGGTTAAGAATCTGCCTGCAATGCAGGAGACATAGGTTTGATCCCTGAGTCAGGAAGATCCCTGGAAAGAGAATGGCTACCCACTCCAATATTCTTTCCTGGAGAATTCCATGGAGAGAGGAACCTGGTGGGCTATAGTCCATGGGGTTGCAAAGGGTTGGACATGACTGAGTGACTAACACACACACACACACGCCTTCCTAAGTCCATCTCATATTCCTTACGGAGAACAGGTCTTCACATCACATGCCCAGTACAGGACCCCATATAAGTGTAAAATATCCCTGTGTCCATTTTAGAGATGTGAATTTGGATATGGTACCTATCCCTGTAGGTATGGGTTGCACTATCCATACAGGTTAGCTGAGCAGTCTCAGTTTTAAAACATAATCTTTTTAATCTGTCTGAAGAAAACCAAATCACTGTAAATCTTAAACTACCATGCTCAGAGGTAGAGGTGAGAGTTAGGGAGGAGATGGAGGTGCCAGGATAGCCTCTTTGGGATGTTCCAAGAGAAAAGCAGATCCACTCTGAGTAAGGAAAACAAGCAGTTAACAGTGATAACACCTTCATCCTTGGGTGAAGGCCAAGGAGTAGCCCACGTGTAGCCATCTATAACTGGATAGTTAGTGTGACTCTAATACTGAGATCTGGTTGCTTTGGGCCTCCCTCTCCTCTGTGTCAGCATGGAGACACTGGCCTCAACTCAAGTCCATTGTATGAAGAAAGAGAGGGATTTTTATGATGGAAGCAAACAAAGAGCATCCTCTAGTGAAAAGAGAATGGTGGGGCCTGGGGGTATAAGAAGGAAGTTGGGGCTCCCTTTCAGTTTTTTTTGTGTGTTTTGTTTTTAGGACGCCTAAATATGCCTACAATGCAGGAGACCTGGGTTGAGAAGATCCCCTGGAGAAGGGCTGGCTACCCACTCCAGTGTTCTTGCCTGGAGAAGTCCATAGACAGAGGAGCCTAGCCAACTACAGTCCACAGGGTCACAAAGAGTTGAACACAATTGAGCGATTAACACTTTCTCTTTGCCTTAACAATTTAGTTGACAATTCCATAGGGCATACCATGGTCTGCTCAGAATTGTGGGAGATTCAGGTAAAAACTATTTAACATATTAGGAATACAATGGGAGTTTGGGAAGAATAGTCAGATGTACATGGAGATGGCATCTTGGTTCTGTGAAACAAAGATTTTGTAATCTGCGATTGTCAGGATAGGCTTATGATAAGCTTCACTGGAGAACAATTCCCACATCTCAGAGGCTTGATACAACCACGGTTGATTTCTTCCTCCTGTGTATTTAATATAGGTTGCCAGGAGAGTCTGCTCGTCATAGTCTCTGAGGCTGAAGGAAACTCTCTCTTGACCACAGAGGTAAAAGAGAGTATGATGAATTGTGCATTGACCACTCAGAATTAACATGTCTTTCCTGCTCACATTTTATGGATCAGAGCAAGTCACATGGTCACTCCTAGCTTTTATGTGAAACAGAGAAATACAATCTTATCATGGATTTGGGAAGAGAACTGGAATATTGTGAACCATCCTAACCAGTGGCTACCTTAGTTTCCTAGGCCTACAGTAGCAAATTATCGCAAATGTGGTGACTTAACACAACATAAGTTCATTCTCTTGCATTTCTGGAGGTCAGAAATCTAAGATCAGTTTCATTTGGCCAATATCAAGGTGTCGAGAGGGCCATGTTCCCTACATAGGCTCTAGGGGGAAATCTGTCTCCTGGTTTTTCCAGTGTCTGAAGTTGTATTTCTTGCATTTCTTGGCTGTGGTCTCTTCCTTCATTTCCAAAACCAGCAGTAGCCTCTTATTTCAGTCCCCACACTACTGCCTTCTCTGTAGTCAGTGCTCTGTCTACATCCCTCTTGTAAAGACATTTGTGATTCCATTTGGGAAGCCCCAAGATAATCCATCGGAGAAGGCAATGGCACCCCAATCCAGTACTCTTGCTTGGAAAATCCTATGGACAGAGGAGCCTGGTAGGCTGCAGTCCATGGCGTCGCTAAGAGTCAGACACGACTGAGTGACTTCACTTTCACTTTTCACTTTCACGCATTGGAGAAGGAAATGGCAACCCACTCCAGTGTTCTTGCCTGGAGAATCCCAGGGACGGGGAAGCCTGGTGGGCTGCTGTCCATGGGGTCCCACAGAGTCGGACATGACTGAAGTGACTTAGCATAGCGTAGCATAAGATAATCCATGATACTCTCCCCATTTCAAGATCCTTAACTTGATTCCATCTGACAATTCATTTTGTCATACAAGTTAACATTCAGAAGTTCTAGGTATAAGGACCTGGATGTCTTTGGGGGACATTATTCAATCCATCAGAGTACCATAGAGTCAGGAGTCCTAGATATGATTCCCATATCCATAATTTTTGTCTCCTTAACCCTACGAAAGTATAATTCTCAGGCTCAGGTTTTTTCATTTATAAAAGGAAGGTTGAAAATGCTTCATGGGAGTTGTAAGGATTAAATTGTTCATCTACATGTAAATTTTCTATAATGATTTTTTTTTAATTTTAAGATTTTCTTTAGTCTAAAAGAATTTGTATACCTATGAATATGCATATATTCAAATTCATCTGGATCACCTGGATGACTGCTCTTAGGTTCAATATCTGGGTTTGCATTTATTTAAAATCATATAAGCATTCATGTGCATACATGCTAAACTGCTTTAGTCATATCTGATTGTTTTCAATGCTATGGACTGTAGTCCACCAGGCTCCTCTGTCCATGGGATTATCCAGGCAAGAATACTAGAGTGGGCTGCCATGCCCTCCTCCAGGGGATCTTTCCAACTCATGAATCAAACCCTTGTTTCTCATGTCTCCTGCATTGGCAGGTGGATTCTTTACCACTAGCACCATCTGGGAAGCCCATAAGCACTCATGATCACCTCTTAATATTGTTAATATTGTGCTTCTAAGACTGTATTGTGCAGCAGGTAAAGCTGCTATATTGGTAACTAATGCAGATCCCAAGGACCTAAGCTCAGAGATCTGATGAAGGAACTCAGGAGAAGAGCTCAGAAGTATGCATTCTTTTTACCACTAAAGCTGATTTTCACTGGATGTTGTTCTATAAACCTCCCTTTGAAAAATAGCATACTGGTAGGCATGTCTGGGTGTTGTTAGGTTATTATGTCCTTGTATCGAAATGAGAGTTCAGCTTCCTCCATGTCCATGCTCATATACTCAGAGCCCATGTCAAGCTCTACTTGATAAAGGAGAGGATTTATATATAAAGCAGAGGATTATTGAGGTTAAAAACCTATACAGCACAAAATAAACCAATGTTACCTACTTATGTGAATCAGTATGGTCCTTCATTCACAATTACAAATGGAAAATCAGGATGTGCAGATATATTTTTTACAAAATTAAGTGAATAACTACAAAGGAAAAAACAAAACAACTAATCTCAAGGGGGAACAGAAAAGAAGGTTAAATATACAAATTAATATGTTTAGAATGATTTAAGAAGGCACTGCATCCATAATACATAAAATCAGGCTACTATTAAAAATTAACAGAGGATGAAAAAGGGTTCTTGAAAATTAAAACTATAATTTTTGAAATTATAAAAGGGAAGCTAAATAATTGACTGGGATCACTTGAATTCATGATCTGGATGAGAAATCTGCATGTATCTCTCAGACGAGAAGCAAAAAAAATAAAAGATGAGATGGAAAACATGAGAGAAAAGTAAGAATAATAGAGAATAAATCCAAGAAGCTCAATACATAAATAATAGTCGATATAGCAGGAGAAATAGAGAAAATCTTTTTAAATTTCTGGGCTGAAGAATATGTTTTCATTTTGAAAAGATTCATTTTCAAAATGAAGTTTCGCTTTGAAAGTACCAAGCAGGATTGATGAGTTAAAACCTATTGAAACATATTCTTAAAATTGCAAGATTATAGATATAAAAATTCTAGAGTCTTCTGAGGTGGTAGGCAGAGGACAAGAAGAAAGTCATACACTTTCTAACACCATACACAAAAATAAACTCAAAATGGATTAAAGATCTAAACGTAAGACCAGAAACTATAAAACTCCTAGAGGAGAACATAGGCAAAACACTCTCTGACATACATCACAGCAGGATCCTTTATGACCCACCTCCCAGAATATTGGAAATAAAAGCAAAAATAAACAAATGGGACCTAATTAACCTTAAAAGCTTCTGCACATCAAAGGAAACTATTAGCAAGGTGAAAAGACAGCCTTCAGAATGGGAGAAGATAATAGCAAATGAAGCAACTGACAAACAACTAATCTCGAGAATATACAAGCAACTCCTACAGCTCAACTCCAGAAAAATAAATGACCCAATCAAAAAATGGGCCAAAGAACTAAATAGACATTTCTCCAAAGAAGACATACAGATGGCTAACAAACACATGAAAAGATGCTCAACATCACTCATTATCAGAGAAATGCAAATCAAAACCACTATGAGGTACCATTTCACACCAGTCAGAATGGCTGCAATCCAAAAGTCTACAAGTAATAAATGCTGGAGAGGGTGTGGAGAAAAGGGAACCCTCTTACACTGTTGGTGGGAATGCAAACTAGTACAGCCACTATGGAGAACAATGTGGAGATTCCTTAAAAAACTGGAAATAGACATGCCTTATGATCCAGCAATCCCACTGCTGGGCATACACACTGAGAAAACCAGAAGGGAAAGAGACACGAGTACCCCAATGTTCATCGCAGCACTGTTTATAATAGCCAGGACATGGAAGCAACCTAGATGTCCATCAGCAGATGAATGGATAAGAAAGCTGTGGTGCATATACACAATGGAGTATTATTCAGCCATTAAAAAGAATACATTTGAATCAGTTCTAATGAGGTGGATGAAACTGGAGCCTATTATACAGAGTGAAGTAAGCCAGAAAGAAAAACACCAATACAGTATACTAACGCATATATATGGAATTTAGAAAGATTGTAACAATAACCCTGTGTACGAGACAGCAAAAGAGACACTGATGTATAGAACAGTCTTATGGACTCTGTGGGAGAGGGAGAGGGTGGGAAGATTTGGGAGAATGGCATTGAAACATGTAAAATATCATGTATGAAATGAGTTGCCAGTCCAGGTTTGATGCACGATACTGGATGCTTGGGGCTGGTGCACTGGGACGACCCAGAGGGATGGAATGGGGAGGGAGGAGGGAAGAGGGTTCAGGATGGGGAACACATGTATACCTGTGGCGGATTCATTTTGATATTTGGCAAATCTAATACAGTTATGTAAAGTTTAAAAATAAAATAAAATTAAAAAAAAAAAAAAAAAAGAAAGTCATACATAAAGTGATGAGAAGCAGATTGGCATCAGGTTTGTTACTTGCCACACTAATAGAGGACAACGGGACAATGTCTTAAGTGTATAGAGGTAAACCAACGTTCAAGCAGGACAGTGAAATATAGACTTTTCAGTCTGTGCTTAGAAAATAAATATTTTCTAAATATTTAGGTATTTAAATATTTAGAAAATAAATCAACACACGTGGGAGTAGTAGTTGACACATATACTAAATGAGATAAGATCACAGTATGCTGGTGGTGAAGTAGTGAGTGAGGAACTGGTGGTTTCTGATAATGAAAAAAATAAAATCCTGCTAAGAATTTTTTGTTTTGGTGTGTGGAAAGAGATTAATTGTGATAAAATCTACATGTTGATAGAAAACTTTATATTTAAAAATGTGGCTTAAGTGTTTGATGGTTCATTTCAGTCTCTCAGTCGTGTCCGACTCTTTGTGACTCCATGGAGTGCAGCACGCCAGGCTTCCCTGTCCTTCACCAACTCCTGGAGTTTGCTCAAACTCATGTCCACTGAGTCAGTGATGCCATTCAGCCATCTCATCCTCTGTCATCCCCTTCTCCTCCTGACTTCAATCTTTCACAGAATCAGAGTCTTTTCAAACGAGTCAGTTCTTCACATCAGATGGCCAAAGCATTGGAATTTCAGCTTCAGCATCAGTCCTTTCAATGAATATTCAGGACTGATTTCCTTTAGGATGTACTGGTTGAATCTCCTTGCAGTCCAAGGGACTCTCAAGACTCTTCTCCAATACTATAGTTCAAAAGCGTCAATATTTCAGCACTCAGCTTTCTTTATAGTCCAACTCTCACATCCATACATGACTACTGGGAAAAACCATAGCTTTGACTAGATGGACCTTTGTTGACAAAGTAATGTCTCTGCGTTTTAATATGCTGTCTAGGTTGGTCATAGCTTTTCTTCCAATGAGCAAGCGTCTTTTAATTTCATGGCTGTAATCACCATCTGCAGTGATTTTGGAGCCCCCCGAAATAAAGTCTCACTGTTTCCATTGTTTCCCCATCTATTTGCCATGAAATGATTGGACCAGATGCCATGATCTTTGTTTTCTGAATGCTGAGTTTTAAGCCATATTTTTCACTCTCCTCTTTCACTTTATCAAGAGGTTCTTTAGTTCTTTGCTTTCTGCCGTAAGGGTGGTGTCATCTGCATATCTAAGGTTATTGATATTTTTCCAGGCAATCTTGATTCCAGCTTGTGCTTCATCCAGCCCAGCACTTTGCATGATGTACTCTGCATATAAGTTAAGTAAGCAGGGTGACAATATACAGCCTTGATGTACTCCTTTCCCAACTTGGAACCAGTCTGTTGTTCCATGTCCGGTTCTAGCTGTTGCTTCTTGACCTGCATATAGATTTCTCAGGAGGCAGGTAAGGTGGTCTGGTATTCCCAATCTCTTTAAGAATCTTCCACAGTTTGTGATCCACATAGTCAGAGGCTTTTGTACAGTCAATAAAACAGAAGTAGATGTTTTTCCTGTAAATCTCTTGCTTTTTTGATGACCCAAGAGATGTTGTCCATTTCATCTCTGGCTCTTCTGCCTTTTCTAAATCCTTCTTGAACATTTAGAAGTTCATAGTTCATGTATTGTTGAAGCCTACTTGGAGAATTTTGAGCATTACTTTGCTAGCATTTGAGATAAGTGCAATTGTGCAGTTGTTTGAACATTCTTTGGCATTGCCTTTCTTTGGGATTGGAATGAAGACTGACTTTTTCGAGTCCTGTGGCCACTGCTGACCATTAGGAAAAGGGTTTAGAACTTTGAAAGCATTAGCATAAATGAAAAATGGAGCAAGAAAATGTTATCATTTTAACAAAAGACAAAAGAAAAAAACTAAAGAAAACTAGAATATATGGCTCATTAAAGTATAAATGCAATGAAAGGGCTATATCTCAAAGTATCAATAAGTACATTATATTTGAATGGATTACATTTACCTTTTAAAATAAAATTGCTTTCTAATTTTCTAATAATAATGATCAGCTAGATGTTATATAAAATAGATATATCAAAACCATATAAGAGAAGAATAAAACAGATTGAAAAAATACCAGAAGAATGTCAATTATAAAGGAAAACATTTCAATATTAATATAAGATGAAATTAAATTAAAAATACATGCTTTAGATCCAACAAAGAAGACTATCATATATTCATTCAGCAAGGATATCCAATAATCATGAATTTTTGTGCATCTGAAAATATACCTTTGAAATATACATAAAGAAAAACTTTTTACCAAGCAAGGAGAAGTGGAAATCTGTAAACAGAGATAAAAAAATTTAACATATCTCTCTCTTAAAAAAAAAAAAAAAGTGGGCTAAAGTTAAGTGAAGTTATGGGATTTAAATAATATAATAAAAAGTTTGGTTTTATATCTCCATATAGATGTAAAATTATTTTCATGTTGGGTATAGGTGTACTGGATATAAATGATAACACTTAATAAATAGAAAATGTATGTTCTTTTCAGATTCAGTGAAACATTTAAAAATTTAATAATGTATTCAGTTCAGTTCAGTCATTCAGTCGTGTCCGACTGTATGTGACCCCATGAACCGCAGCACGCCAGGCCTCCCTGTCCATCACCAACTCCCAGAGTTTACCCAAACCCATGTCCATCAAGTCGGTGATGCCATCCAACCATCTCATCCTCTGTCGTCCCCTTCTCCTCCTACCTTCAATCTTTCCCAGCACCAGGGTCTTTTCAAATGAGTCAGCTCTTTGCAAGAGGTGGCCAAAGTATTGGAGTTTCAGCTTCAACATCAGTCCTTCCAATGAACACCCAGGACTGATCTTTATGATGGTCTGGTTGGATCTCCTTGCAGTCCAAGAGATTCTCAAGAGTCTTTTCCAACACCACAGTTCAAAAGCATCAATTCTTCGGCACTCAGCTTTCTTCACAGTCCAACTCTCACATCCATACATGACCACTGGAAAAACCATAGCCTTGACTAGATGGACCTTTGTTGGCAAAATAATGTCTCTGCTTTTTAATATGCTGTCTAGGTTGGTCATAACTTTCCTTCCAAGGAGTAAGCATCTTTAAATTTCATGGCTGCAATCACCATCTGCAGTGATTTTGGAGCCCAGAAAAATAAAGTCAGCCACTGTTTCCACTGTTTCCCCATCTATTTGCCATGAAGTGATTGGACCGGATGCCATGATCTTAGTTTTCTGAATGTTGTATTTTCTCTAGAGAAAAATCTCAATAAATGCTAAATCATAGAAATAGCTAGTCTAAATTCTCTGGCCACAAAGAAATAAAATTACTTCTTTAGGTCAATTTCTATAGACAATTTCTATAGTAAATACTAAAGAGTATTTACTCTGTACTTAGAATTAAGAATTGTAACAAGTAAATGTTCTCATTTACTATAGGAAAAACTGACAGATGTAAGGTAAATTGTGGGGATTGTGAAAGAATGTATGGCTGTTAATATTTCTATAAATTTAGAAATTTACTTGAAATAGACTTTTTTTAGAACTGATCCAATAAAATTAATCAAATAAAATTAGAAAATTTTAACAGACATATAATGTTAAAAGTAACAAAAATGTGTACATAATTTGGTTCTATCAAATCATTAGTCTCAGAAAATTTTAGAATGTCTTCTACCAAAAATTTAAGAAACAGATAATTTCTCATGTTTTATACATTTTTCTAGAGTGTTAAAAATGATGGAAATCTACCAAAGTGATTTTGCTAAGCTTATAAGTTTGGCACACATGAGTAAAACTATAGATTAGTATTTTTCTACTATTAGATGTAAATACCCTAAATAAAATGATAAAGCAAAAAAAAATTAAATTCAGTAATACTTCAAATCATACATCATTACTTGCTAGTGTTTATTGTGGTAATGGCAACCCACTCCAGTGTTCTTGCCTGGGGAATCCCATGGAAAGAGGAGCCTGGTGGGCTACAGTTTGTGGGGTCACAAAGAGTTGGACACGACTGAGCGACTAACACACACTGAGGATATATGTTGTTTGGAAATACAGTAATGAAATTTACTGTATTAACAGATCAAAAGGGTAAACTCTGTTAATAATAATATAATGAATAATGAATATAATGAATAATATAATGAATTCTAGAATAAGAACCAAGTACAACCATACAAATGACTATCATAAAGGCTATCCAGGAGATACCCCAAGACATGGAAAAATCAAAAAAGCATTTTATTAAAAAGATAAAATATATATATAAGCAAATGCAGAACAGTCTATATAGTATGATTCTTATGTTAAAGACACAAATTAAGCCTATGTATATAAATAGAGAAAAACTTGAAGGAAACATACCAAAGTGATAAACGTGATTACTTTGAATGAGTGAAATGGGATTGGAGTGCAGACTCAAGGATATTACTCTATGTGCTGAATTTTTGAATAATCATAACTATAACTGTATGTGCTTTTTAAAATCACCAAATTGCATTCAGATTTTAGTTGCATAAAATAATTAAAACATCAAACAAAGAGGGTCTTCACTTATAAAATCCTTTCACTGATCCTGCTACATCAGGTAGAAATATGTATTTCCTCTGTGGAGGAGGGCTATTTGTCAGTTATTCAGGTCATGTGCAAACCATTCCTTCTGAACATGTAGCTGCCTTTACTGGGATTCTGGATCCAGGAACATCCTTAGATGTTTGTTTGAGTTTCTTTAGTAATTTTTCAACCAGAAGGAAATGCTCTGTTCAGTTGCTTGGTTCTTATATCAAGTTTATCTCTATTCTAAAATGATTAAACTAGCTACTGATTGGTTTATATAATGAATCCATGCAAGCCAAAGTCATGGTCCCTGGAATTCTCAGTATTGAACTATTTTGCTTGCCACCTCTTCCAATGCCTAGGTCTGCAGAACACACCCAGAAGCTTTTCATAATATTTAAAATGTAACACCAATTTTTCCATAACTTAAATGTGACAAATTCATATCTTTTTTGGGAATGACAGAGCTAGTCTGATTTTATGGAGACAGGGTAATGATGTCAAGATAAGATAAAACAATATTGGCCAGCTTCTGTGAACATGTTTTAATGTCACGACAGACTGGGGCAGAGTTGGGGACAATGCCACACAATAAAAATATTGGGACTCTGCAGGCACGGAAACAGCTCATAATTCTTGGTGAATAAAACCCACAGTAAATCACATGAAATCAATTGATAAGAGATTCCCCAGCAGATTAAATATTCTCTTCCCCTTCATTAATGAGCGGCTGCAGCCCAGAGTTGATTGTTGACAAGGCTCATTTTGATAAATGTCTTCTTAGTCACTGAAAATAAATTGGCCATAATGAGACATTATCTTCTATTTCTTCTATTAAGTTTATATTTCTGTGTTGCCATCTGGGGAGGTGGAAGACAGAACTGATAACTCTGGACCAGGAATTTCTTCTGAACTGTAGACAGAAGAAACTGCCTTAGTGTAGACATCTAAACCGTCTACACTATACTCTGTCTTCCTTCACAGATTTTACCATCAGGAAACTAACAAAATTACACGCACACAAACCCATGCAATCATGTATTATAGGATGCCTGAAACATTGGACTAGGGATAGCAAATAGACACCCTTGGACTTTGAATTCTGTTTTAGATGATGTTCTCTATGAAGCAGGCTCTGAGGTGGAGATTAGCAGGAAGGAAGTTGATTGGGGAATCAACTTCTCAGAACAAGACATAGAAGAGGGAAGGCAGCAGGGCTGGTCCAAAGGAGTGGCAGGACTACAATGCGGTGACAATAAAGGCCTCATCTGATCTCTTTTGGAGCAGTCTGCAGCTGGGATGGTCCTGGAGAGTGGTCTCCAGTTGGTTCAAGGGGAAGACTCTTTAGAGCTTGTCTTGAATGTGGGTGTTTCCCAGACAGGACTTGATTGCTGCTGCTGCTGCTGAGTTGCTTCAGTCGTGTATGACTCTGTGCAACCCCATAGATGGCAGCTCACCAGGCTCCCCCGTCCCTGGGATTCTCCAGGCAAGAACACTGGAGTGGGTTGCCATTTCCTTCTCCAATGCATGAAAGTGAAAAGTGAAAGTGAAGTTGCTCAGTCGTGTCCGACCCTCAGTGACCCCATGGACTGCAGCCTACCAGTCTCCTCCGTCCATGGGATTTTCCAGGCAAGAGTACTGGAGTGGGGTGTCATTGCTTCTCCGAGGACTTGATTAGGTAGTCCTTTTTAGCCAGGGACTCTGAGAAGGGATTTCCAGCTGTCACTCACCACATCCCCAGCAGCTGGGGAATTGTGTACCTCAACATAGAAGGCAAGACCTGGCCACCACAGAGTCTACTCATTGCCTAGTTAGTTAATGCTTTTGCTAACTCCTCCTGAGTTCTTACTTGAATGTTTATTGGAATACCATTGCATAATCTATTATCTCAGTTAAGTCACTCCACCTCTATGTAGAATGCAAAGGTGGAACTCATGACTAGATCATCCTACCTAGGAACTCTGTGTACTAAGGATATTATTGGGCTTCCCTGATGGGTCGGATGGTAAAGGAATTGCCCGCAGTGCAGGAGACCCGGCTTTGATCCCTGGATTGGGAAGATCCCCTAGAGAAGGAAATGGCACCCCACTGCAGTATTCTTGCCTAGAGAATTCCATGAACAGGGGAGCCTGGCAGGCTACAGTCCATGGGGTCACAAAGAATCGGACACGACTGAGCGACTAACACACACACACACACACACACACACAAGGATTTTCTTACTGGAGTGTTTTAAGCATGACAGTTTAAAATAGAAGTGCAACAGGTAATGTAGTTTTTCATGTCTTTGGTGGACAAGCCCACTTCATTCCTTTTAAATGCTTTTGTTTAAATCTCTCTTGGGTGCCTGGGATGAAAGGAGGTCACAGGCATCTTTGACAGTCTGAAATTATCAGGAATAGTTCCAAAATTTATTTAAGAACTGATTGTCTTCTATGCACATGAGAGAGAAGAAAAAAAAGTCTTCAGAAATAACAGAATTAAGCATGCTCTATTTTGTAGCCTTGTAATGACCTCCAGCAAATGCCTGACCTACTTCTGAAGGCCTTGAGTCCACTTGCATGAACATGATGTCTTAAAAGCTGACTCGGAAATCAAAGTCAAAAAACTGGCACCGTCCAAGTAATGGAGCAGGGAGGGATGTCCTGTGCTATTTGGTAAAAAAGACAAAATTTAAAATAGAATAAAAATTGCCTCCAGTCATTTAATTTGGAGGGAGCACAGGAATTGTACAGCATTTGAGTCTGATAGTAGCTTGAATTAAAAGAACTAATCTGCAATGGATTTTCTTATGCTGATCCTGTTGGAAACAGATATTTCTCCAGCTATATTAAGGCCTAGAGGCAGTAACTCCTGCCTGCCCACAAGAGGTTAACTAGTAAGCAGTGCTCTGTGAAGATCCCCAAATGTTCTGTGTCAGATTCTTATTCTTCCTGCTGCAACTGATGCTGTCACTGGTCAGCAGAAACAGGGTTTTTGCTGTTTTACTTTAGAAGGTAAATTTCACAGCAAGAGGCCAAGAAGAGATTATGTTAGAGAAGTCTTGGACTTACCTGATCCAAGAGTTATTCCTTTGCACTATAAGAGAGGCTCAGGGAGAATGACTTTTCTACCCTCTCAGTCCTGGTGTAAGTCACTTATATGCTCTAGCAACATTTCCTACTCTGTGGCTTTTTTAACACTAGTCTTGTGTCTGACTTCAGTAAAAACTCTTTCTGTTAAATAAATTTGGGGAATACAATTAATATTTCCTATACCCCTTTCTTGCAGATTCACAGCGAATATCAGCATGTGAAAAGAGCATGTGCTCCTGACTTCAGAGAAAAATCCTGGTGAATCCATTTTTCCAATCTTCCTTAATTTGTGGCCCTCCTTCCTCTTCCCTCATTTGGTCACACCTTCATAATTCCCACAAAATGTACTGCAGACCAGTTTGGGAAATGCTGTTTGAGCTGAACTGTCAATCAAGGTCAAAGGACACTCCAGTGCTCTTCTTACAAGTCTAACTTGTCTGCCTCCTCCAGGAATCCTCTAAGCACCCTGTGAAGGGGACAGGTGTAGTGACTTCCCAAGGCTGGTAGTCAAATCTCCTCTTGCCTTCCTTCTTTTCCCTTCCCTTTCCCAGCCTTCTCTTCCCTTTCCCACCCCTCCCTCTTTTTCCTTTAAGCCACAATAGTACTTTCACAGCAGAGGATCACCCCAACTTGGTTATAAACTCTTAATATGTCACAAAAATCTTAGATCTCCACTCTGCTGTGCTCACAGTAATCTGTCAATAAATATTGATGGATAATTGAAGAACTCAAAGCAATGGATTAGATGACAGAAAAAATTGAAAGAATTCATCCCTAAGAGTGTGTGTGGTTGAAAACAAGGCTGATTCAGAGGCAAGAGAATCTTGAGGATGGGCAGTAGCATTGGGCAAGGTTGTATCATCTTCCTGGAGCTCAGTCCAGGAAGTATTGGATTCATAGCAGCACAATTGGGATCCACAGTGACGTCAAACTCAGTCAATACCTATGGATAATGATGTATTCCCCTGGAGCAAATCACAATCCGTTTGACTACCTTTGTTCTTCTAGTCAAAAAGTTACAAGAAAATCTCATTACTTTCATCCCACCTCTAGTTTTTTTTGTCCCCCAAGGATGCTATTCAATTCTAAAAGCCCTTGAGAAGCTCCCCAAGGTATACTGTTTCTTGCTTTTACTACATCTCCTGATTATAACTTTTTTTTTTGATTCCTTGAAAAATGCTATAATAGCCTTTTACTGTAAATAGTGACTACTACCCTCAGATTTAACTCTCCCAAAAGAAAGACACAAAAGCAACTCCAGTATGAGGGTATAAGGAGGAGGTGGTGGCTATTATACCACTAGGATTTATATGGTATTATAAATTTCTATAAAAGTGGGAATTACAGAGAATCTACTTGCCTTCCTGGTTACAACCTGGTTGCCTTATAGAATATTCCACTTCTGTTCACTGTAGAGCATGGGCAGGTTAAGATTTCTCTTTAGATGAATAGATCAACAGATAGAGATGTATAAGTTTTATATAGTCTAGGATTATTACATCAGCTTTTACTTTGTAAATATAAATGATATTTACTATAAGATCTGTATTTATTTAAAAAAAAATTGAGCCTGTGAAAGCACTTGCAAATAGACACATGAAAGTATAAAGTGTTCAAATTCCTTCAATATAGTATTTTTGTCACAAATATGGTTATGAGAAATTTTAGTTTGTACTGTTCACCGTAGAAAGGACATTTAACAAAGAAGATGCAGTGTTATGGAATTCAACTCTGGATTCTGACAACAAAGGACCAGCATACCCATCTAATTTTTTTTCATTCTTAACATTTCAATCAACCAAATGACACATGTTGCCTGCCATTTAATATAGTCTCTGTATTCAAGGATCACTTCAGACTTTCAGGTTTACTTGATGAAGAGTTTGGACTGATGTCATCAGGGAATGCTTCCTGGTGGAGGCAGTATTTGGGCCGTGAATGGTGGCTAGCATTTGGACAGACATTTCCTCGGTGGGAATGAGTGAGGAGTGCTTTTAGGCTTTCGGAATACCATCATGAATGGTGCAGAAATGACAAGAGCACTACCTTTGTCAGGGTAGTGCTCCAGTCATGGACTGAAGTGCAGTCCCTAAACAAAAAAGCAATGGAGAATAATGCTGGGCATGTCCACTTTGGAAATTGCTGAGTGGTGATTTTGCTATCTTCCTATGGTCCAGCCTCTTTTACCTTAGTATTGTAACGTGCTGACCTATCCTAATCCATTGCGAGATATATCAGTAATTTGACTCTGGGGAAAATAACAAGTAGAGATTTTGTTGACCTATATTTGTTTTATGTAAATTAAAGCTGCTGCTTTTATAATCATGTTTTAAGAATCTTAGTATATCATGAAGTCTCCTATTGTCCGCTGCTGCAATTTAGGTATGACTGGGCCAACGTGGCCAATTAGTGGGACAGAATGAGTAACATGCAGTACCATATCCACTACATCCATCAGCATGGGTTCAAGCTCATCAGTCTGAGGGTGAATAAACTCAGCACAGAGAGAGACTGTGCCAAAGCCTTCATCAGACGGGAGCCTGCGGTCTCATAGCTGCTCCTGGACTGTTCTCCTGATCCAGCCCTGATACATATCTGGGCCCTGAGATAACAGAGGCTATAAATTCCTATATATTACATACTGGGTCTCAAAGAACATTGACTTTATTGTTCAGTTGCTCAGATGTGTCCGAATCTTTGTGACCGATGAACAGCAGCTCACTAGGCTTCCCTGTCCTTCACCATCTCTCAGAGTTTGCTCAAACTCATGTCCATTGAGTCAGTGATGCCATCCAACCATGTCAAACTCTGCTGCCCCCTTCTCCTCCTGCCCTCAATTTCCCCAGTATCAGGGTCTTTTCCAGTGAGTTGGCTCTTTGCATCAGGTGGTCAAAGTATTGGAGCTTCAGCATCAACCCTTCCAGTGAATATTCACAATCAATTTCCTTTAATATAATGCAACACAAGATGGAGAGAATGCTTTGCCACATCTCCCTTCACTAGTAAATGGCAGCCGAAAAATTACTGTACTTAATAGAGTAGCTGGAAAAACTGAAGCACAAAGAACAGCTCAGATACTGTGAGATACTCTGGAAATTTCCAAAAGTACTTGAAGCATGGGCTTCAGCAGATGAAGAGGATATGTATATCTCTCTCTCTCTCCGTTCATATATATAAGGGACTTCACTTCCTATCCAAGCAGGTAACTGATTACTTGGGTAAACAGTGTCGCTTGCATTCTTTTGCATACCGGTGCAGTTACAGAATTACTGGTAAGAAAGGAAGTGGCCTTATAGCCACAAGACTCATTGTGTCAACATAAGAAATCCTGTGTCATATGCATGAACATCACCCTCCAGATATACAGGGCCGGGGGAAACATCTGAGAATCTCAGCTGTAGGTAACTGGTCATGGAGCCATCGAAATATCAAATGGGTGATGTCTAGAGGAGTGTGATTTTCTGTGATGAACCTAGTATCCAGGTGAAGCAAGGATTAGTTAGAGCATATATTACAGGCCAGGAGGACAACTTAAAGGGTGGAGTTTAATGCAGCCAGTCTTGCAACTGAAATCAGAAAGCATTATGTTCACACTCTGGCTCTCCCAATTAGCTGCTATGTGGCCACAGACAAGTTTCTTTACTTTCTGAGCCCACTCTTCACATACTAAGTGGCCCATGAGATAAGAGTCTTGCTTTACCTCTCTTCCTTTTCAGTATCAACATTGCTAATTCTACTCAAATGTATTTCTTCCTTGTCCAGGCCTTATGAAATATTCTTACCTGAATTTGATCTGTCTCCAGCTATCCCTTTGAAAATAGGAAAACCTTGAAGAATATTCTAAGTTTTTCACCTATTACCACAGGGAGATACACAAGGAGGAAAGTATCAAGTATGTGAAAGCTTAGAAAGCAGTATTTTGTAAAAGGCTTTTCAGTAATTATTCAGTCTCATCTTCAAACTTAACTTTCCTGGCACCCTTACAGGTTCCCTGGGGACTCATCTATTTTTCCCCCGCAAGTCAGCCCTGCCCAAGCCTGTTCTCACCGATATTAGTGTTTATGTGTGTTTCTCCCTTTTTTTTGCCCTGTGGGCTTTTTTTTTTTTTTTTTAAGCCACTAGACGAGATAGGCCAGAGAAGGCAATGGCACCCCACTCCAGTACTCTTGCCTGGAAAATCCCATGGATGGAGGAGCCTAGGAGGCTGCAGTCCATGGGGTCGTGAAGAGTCGAACACGACTGAGCAACTTCACTTTCACTTCTCACTTCCATGCATTGGAGAAGGAAATGGCAACCTACTCCAGTGTTCTTGCCTGGAGAATCCCAGGGACGGGGGAGCCTGGTGGGCTGCCGTCTCTGGGGTCGCACAGAGTCAGACACGACTGAAGCGACTTAGCAGCAGCAGCAGCAACAGAAGAGATAGGCAGTAAGTGCTCATAGTGTAATTATGGCCCAGGAAGCTCCTCCACAGGGAGCTCTGGGTTAGGCAGTTGCCTGGTCATATCTTCCTTCTTTGGGCAAGAAGCATGCAGTCCTATGCAGGGCAGTCATTACAGCAGTCATAGAGTAGTTTCAGAAGCAGAGCTTATCACATCCCCCTCCTATGGCCCTTGGAGTATTCTAAACTGAAATCAACTGAGTGTGAGCTGTGCACAAGAACATAAAAAAGGAACCTGAACCTGCAATTGTGTCTGTATGCCTTTAGGGTTGTGATGATACATATACATGTGTATGTGTGTATGTATAAGTATATATTTGATGGAAGTATTCAGAAAATGTGTATGTGGGGAATGGAGAGAAATGTTTCTAAACCTATATTTCTACTCTTAGATAATGTAAGATAATCAGGCCAAACACACAGTTGGGGGCTAAGGAATGTTGGTTCATTTCCTGCTGAAATTAACCATAAATATGTGAGCAGGTCATATATATTGGGATTCCTGTTACATATTGCAATATATAATACAAATTCTAGGACAAAATATTGAAACGTTATACTCAGTTCAAATTCTCAGGTTCCTCTTTTCCCCCTCTCTTTCCCCTCTCCCCTACTCTTTTGATGGACTGGGGCTGATGCAGTTCCTGAACATAGATCGTGTTGTGTTCTCTCTTTTCCCTGTCACTGATGCATTTCCATTTTTGTAGAGTGTGACCTGCTTCTGTATGTTGGTTAAGTTGCTTAGAACTTCATGGCCATGTGGATTTTCAGCAGGAAGTTATTTTTCTCTCCTTGTTTGACATGGTGGTGGTGGGTGCTTGGCAAAGGAATGTGAGAGCTCATTAGAGTTTATTGTATGGTGCAGCAGGGGGAAGTAAAATTATAGAAGCCAGGGGGTGTTGGGGGAGAGGCAATTGCTAGACCAGGGCTGACACCAATAACTTTTTACGAGGGTGAGTCAAAGCATCGGGGAGGCTGGAACCAGGTTTCCACCTCTTGAACCTTTTACTGTAGATCATGACACAGAATAGAAGGAAGGCAATCCTCTCTCAGGCTGGTGCAGAAAAAGCCTAAAGTTATGGAGACAGATGTCAAGGTATTTGAACTCAACTATTGGTTAGGGTGGATGGGGATACTAGGATAAACCATTAGTGCAGCAAATATAGTGAAAGTCAATACCTGACTGCCTAGAATAACAGGGGCAGGGCACATCCTTAGTGAATAAAATAGCTTGAGTGGGTGATTTCCAGACACTTGAGATGGTAGCTTCTTCTGTCTATTTTCATTTCCTTGTGTAAACAAGGAATTAGTGGAATGCTCAACCTGTAGAGAAATATGATAAATCTTGGACACAGAAAGCTTGAAAACTACCCCTCTAAATGGAGACACTGTGATCCCATCTTTATCAACTCTTTGGCCTTGAGAGTTGACAGCAAAGTGACATGAGCTGACCAAGATATGATCTACATCGTTGATGAGGTTGGTCCAGCTTAACAACTCTCTGCCAGTTCCTATGTGACTCATTTCTTCCATCCTGGGAAGAGGTCACAGGGAGGGAAAGCATGGATGGGCCAAAACTTGGCTCTTCTCTATGCCAGTAGCACCTGGATTTTTGCATTTCCTACAGGTATCACTGACCTAGAACAGTTTTAACCCCTCAGGTAGACTCAGTGTGTCAAGCACAAAAGAGAGAGCCATTTTCTTCAAAGAAACAGGGATAGAACTACATAAGTGAAAACTTCTGATGTGTGTCTTTACACTTCATCTCTCCTGATGTCAGTACTCTATGCATTCTTCTATTCATTTGCTTACTTCTTGCTAACAATCATATTTTCCTGTGGATATTACTAGTAAAAAAGTCAAGACCCCTTAAGTAAGATCTCTTAATCCAGAGATCCCCAACCTTTTTGCCCCAGGGACCAGTTTTGCAGAAGACAGTTTTTCCACAGGACCGAGGTGGGGTACTGGCCTGTGGCCCAGGGGCTGGGGACCCCTGCCTTAACCCATCTGCATTGCCCATTTTATAAAAAGTCCCAACAGCAACCACAGACACAATGGAGAGCATGTCTGTGGCGTAGAAGGTGACACGTTGTTAGCACTTATCTGCCACTGCCAAGTTGGCATGGCCTGTGAGCCAGTGTTCTAGCTGTGGTCAGCTTCAGGTGGACACTGGCAGAGGGTAGAGTGTGAGAAGAGAAGGGCTCTCTGAAATTTCTTGGAGCAGCACCCTGTCCTGTATCAAAAGAAAGCTGCATTGTATGGGAGCATAGTGAGGTTCCAGCCACCCGTTGGGACTGGATGGCAGGCCTCTGCCTTCCACGTGGTCATCGTGCCTGCCCGGTGTGTGGTCACAGCGCTGCTGCTCCATTAGGATTCCTAGAGAGTGAGGACTTCTTGGATGGCACTCAGTGTTCTTTTGTGCTGACCTGGAAACCAGCCTTGGTGAGGTTTTAATGCATGTGAAGAAGTGGCTGTGTGTAGAGGAAGCATTGAAATGGAGCCGATTCCAAGGCCCTGGGGTCTAGATCTTTTGCCTTTCACCTTCATTGACTTGGCATTCAAAAGTCTCAGGTGATAAGTCTCCTGGAGACAGTGGTGGATTGGGCCCCTCTGCTGATTATCAGGAAAGCCATTTGCCCCCCAGCAGTGCTCCCGCCTGGGTTGAGGGCAGTGGGAACAATGCACATAGACTTGGCAGTGTCTTCTCACTGAGTACCAGACCCTGCTCTTCTCATCCTAGGCTTGGGACCTTTGCTTTGGGCATGCTCCCAGACAAAAGGTTTTCTCTTGTGGTTGTCATAGACAAAACCAGCAAGGAAGGGCGTCCCCTGGAAACATTTATCCTCAGACGGCCTTGTTTGTCTTCAGGCTGTCTCCTCTTCTAGCTACTTTTCCTACAGAGCAACATGCTATAAGATCCTTTTTTTCTAGGCTCTCTCTGACCTTTATTTTAAGTATCTTGTGACATGTGTACATGTGTTTTTATTGCAAACTGCTTCAAATCCATTTGGATATGGATGGTATACAAATTATAAATAAATAAATACATGATAAAGAGAGGATCTCTTCCCTGCCAGCTCGTCGTTGCTTAAAAAGCAGCAAGTTTGCACTTGCGTGACTCTGCTTTTGCTGGGCCCCATGCCGGCAGCCAACAGGAGTGAAAACAAAATCTGTCCCTTTCAGCACCACACATTCCTCTCCTGAGCCTAGGGGAAGAGGTGGCAAGTATCATTTGCCAATCATGAACCAGATAGCCTTTCCTTGACTGAATCCCACATCTTTAATGAAATTCTACCCGCTAAATAAGATACCCACAGCTTTTCCTAGCAGGTACAAAACATCTCCATCTCATCCCACGCCCACAGTTCTACCCAGCTCCCTGGCTTCCTGTCCTGTTCTGCTCCTCTGCCTTTTCCCTAGGAACTTTGTTTTTCTCATAAGCAATGAGAAAAACAAGTATCCTTAATTTATCCTACACGTGAATCTCTCAATGCCTGCTTTAATGAAATCGTCTTCCCTTGAATTTCCATTACTTCCAAGAGGGCATTTGTTTATTGTTTTGATAGTTCCTTTATTCTTCTCTTGCTTACTTCTTATCTTGCAGACTCTCTCTTTCAAATGATTTTTTTCTGCCTTTGAACCTCGAAGCCACTTCTACTCTTTTCATTTTCATCAGAGGACAACTGGGCCTGTTGAATTGAGGCTGTTGAGGTCGTTCTGAGCGATTCCTCCATTGAAATCTTTTATTTGGGCTTTCATTTCTCCTGTCTCTGTTTTCGTTGTTGTCTTCCTCTTCCCAAGGCTAGAGATTCAGCCTTGTTAGAGATTCAGCCTTTTACTCCACTTCCTTGCCCCCATCCGTTAGCCCTTTTCTTCCCATGACTTGATTTACTTCTCTAAGTTTTACTTCTACCTTTAGTCTTAAAAAATATTAATAAAATAGTAACTCATTTTGCCTTGTTACCTCCACAGGCTATTTTTCTCAAGCTCTTTTGCTTTTCATTATTAGCCTTTTGGAAGGAACTGACTATATGTTGATACCCCTGCCTACTTCATCACCTTCGTGCCATTGCTGTGTGGCTCCCAATACCATAACTACAAAGAAATACCTTTCCTAAAAATTCTTCATAATCCCTTATCTGGCACATGCAAGTGACTCCTCCCACCTCATGTTCTATGGAATAGTTTTCACCCCTTACTCTGCACTTGCCTTCCATGCTGTCCTTTAGGTCCTGCTACCTCTAAAACTGGTCCTCTTCCATGTCATTTGCTGCTTCTTTGAGTCCTTTGCTCTGTCTTCTTTTCTGAAATTTTCAGTTTTTGAATCTCAGTGTTCTACTTGAAAATTCCTATTTTAGGTTCTATCCCATTAGAACCTCAAACTCCCTTTTCCTCCATTCTTTACTGGAGGGAAACAATTGGCTTTTTTTTACCTCCTTTCAGTTTCTGTGAGCTTTGAGGTCCTTTCTTCCGTATTTCTTACATTGATAGATATTGTGGATATCCCTCACCAGTGTCTCGTACATTCCTTCTCTTTCTTTCTTTTCCCATTGTCAACTCTGTTTCAGATATCTCTGCCTCTCCCTGAAGGTATCCACTGAATATCATGGATATTTGGAGGGCAGATTTCATTTGCAGCCTGAATCAGTGACATACAGATGATTCTTTTCTACACCCTGCTACATAACTATGCGTATTTAGACCATGAAAAAAGCAGTTTTGCATTCCTGATGATGGTGTTGTGTGGAAAGATAAAACTTTATTTTGCTTATGTTAGGTTTTACGGGAAAATGGTATTTTTTTACAGTGAGGTTGTTCTGTGCTACTGTGTTTACTCGGAAAGAACAAAGTTAATCAAGAGTAGTTTGGAGTAGGCAGAGATTGGAGTTTGAACTCATGGAGAAACCCAGAAAAGGAAATGCCCTCAGAAGACAAGAGAATGCAGGAGATATTTCACCAGTGGTAGGCTGCAAATAATACAGGGAAGAAAATCTTAATGGAGTTCATTAAAACACTGCTTCTAAGCCACAAAATAGTCTTCATGTCATATTTAACATGTTAACACTATATATAAAGTAAATAAGGAAGAAAAAAATCGTGGAAATATTAGAGACCATATGTGTTAAGGAGCAAGAAGACTCATGCAAAATTGTATATAGCACTGTATATAGCATATCCAAAATCTAGCAAAGTTCTCCTTAAGCTACCACAAAAAAATCTATGGAAGAAGTGAACACATATATGTATGCACACATACATATATATATATGGATATATATAGATACATACTATACATATAGTGTACATACATATATACATTATATATGTGCACTGTTGTGTAGTGTATATACATACATATATGTATGTATGAATGTATATATGTTTATCAGAGAAGGTAATGGCACCCCACTCCAGTATTCTTGCCTGGAAAATCCCATGGACGGAGGAGCCTGGAAGGCTGCAGTCCATGTAGTGTGTGTGTGTGTGTATATGTGTGTGTGTATATATATATATATATATATATATATATATATATATAAAAGTAGGCATGCATATATACATACTTCTGCTGCTTCTACAGATTTTCTTGTGCTAGCTTAATGAGAACTTTGCTAGATTTCTGGACATGCTAAAGAGGCACCACTAACCCAGTGATACAAAACAGAAATAAAGGTGAAGCACTAAAGAATAGTAAATGGCCTCCTTAAATCTCTATTAAAATAATAGAGACTGTATTAAATTTAGGGTCCTTGCTGCTACTGCTAAGTCACTTATTAAATCTTTTTATTGGTAAAATTTGCCATTTTAATTATTTTGAAGTAAATAATTTATTGGCATTAATTACATTCACAATGTTGTACATTCATTTACTATCTATCTCCAGTTTTTTCCTCAATCCAAATGGAACCTCTATAACCATTAAGCAACAATTCCCCATTCCTCTCTCCCCTCCATCCCTTATAACATCTAATCTATGTTCTATCCCTATGAATTGTGTATTTTAGATATTTAATATAAGTGAAATTATACAATATTTGTCTTTTTGTCTCTAGCGTATTTCACTTAGCATCTTTTCAAAGTTTATAATGTTGCAGCATGTATTTGAATTTACTCTTTTTATGATTAAATGTATTAATATTTCATTGTTGAGTATACAGTTGGCATTCCATATCTGTGGGCTCTACATCCTCGGATGTATCCAA
This sequence comes from Bubalus bubalis, assembly GCF_019923935.1. NCBI lineage: Eukaryota > Metazoa > Chordata > Mammalia > Artiodactyla > Bovidae > Bubalus > Bubalus bubalis. The sequence continues at coordinate 42,039,087 of NC_059168.1, read as the reverse complement.
CTATGGATCAAAAATACAAAGAAGGAAAAATTCCAGAAAGTTGAATTTGTTGCATTCCCTGATGGCTCAGTGGTAAAGAATCCACCTGCTAATACAGGAGATGCAGATTCAATCCCTGTGTTGGGAAGATCCCCTGGAGAAGGAAATGACAACCCACTCCCGTATTCTTGCCTGGAAAATTCCATAAACAGAGGAGCCTGGCAGGCTATGGAATCCATGGGGCTGCAAAAATTTCAGACATGACTGTGACCGAACAACAGCAAGTAACTATTTACATAGCATTCACATTGTATTAGGTATTATAAGTAATCTAGAGATGATTTAAAGAATACAGGAAGTTGTACATAGGTTATGTGCAAATAGTACTTCATTTTATATAAGAGACTTGAGCATCAGTGGGTTTTGCTATCCATAGGGTGTCCTGAAATCCATCCCCTGAGGATACTGATATGTCATATTTTTAACCCATGGATGAATATTTTGGGTTATTAAATAACACTTCCATAAACATTGACACATAAGTATTTGTCTCAGTCCCTGTTTTGAATTCTTTTGGTCTATATATTAATACTTAGGAGTGGAATTGCTGGGTCATATTTCATGTTTAGCTTTTTGAAGAACCACCAAGTTGCTTTTCATAAGCAGCTGCACCATTTTTTATTTCCATCAGCAATATATGAAGATTCCAACTTCTCCACATCTTTGCCAACACTTGTGGTTTTCTGAGTTTTAAAATTTAATTAATAAATTAATTTAACGTATATGAAGTGGTATCTCATTGTCATTTACATTTGCATTGCCCTGCTCAGATGGTATGACACCCCACTCCAGTACTCTTGCCTGGAAAATCCCATGGATGGAGGAGCCTGATGGGCTGCAGTCCATGGGGTCGCTAGGAGTCAGACACGACTGAGAGACTTCACTTTGACTTTTCACTTTCATGCATTGGAGAAGGAAATGGCGACCCACTCCAGTGTTCTTGCCTGGAGAATCCCAGGGACGGGGGAGCCTGGGGGGCTGCCGTCTCTGGGGTCGCACAGAGTCGGACACGACTGAAGCGACTTAGCAGCAGCAGCAGTAGCAGCTCAGAGGTTAAAGCGTCAGTCTACAATGCGGGAGACCTGGGTTCGATCCCGGGGTTGGGAAGTTCCCTGGAGAAGGAAAAGGCAACCCACTCCAGTACTCTTACCTAGAGAATCCCATGGATGGATGAGCCTGATGTCCATGGGGTCGCAAAGAGTTGGACACAACTGAGCGACTTCACTTTCACTTCAGTGATTAGGGATACGGAGAATTTTTCCCGTGATTAAGTATTTGTATATCATCTTCAGAGAAGTGTCTATTCAAGTTCTTTGCCAAGTTTTGTATTGGACTGTTTGTCTTTTTGTTGTTGAATCACTTTTTACTTTATTAATATTGTCCTTTGCTGCATACTTTTTAATTTTAATGAAATCTGATTTATTTATTTTTCCTTTTGTTTCTCTTTTAGTATGATAAGAATTCATTGCCAAATCAAAAGTCAGGAAAATTTACCCTATGTTTTCCACTGTGAGTTTTATGCTTTTAGCTCTAGTATTTGGAACATTAATTCATTTTGAGTTAATTTTTGTATGTGATGTGAAATAGGGGTCCAATTTTCTTTATTTTTTTGCATGTAGCAATTCAATTGTGCCAACAGTATTCTTGAAGACTACTTTTCCCTACTGAGTGGAGTTGGCTTCCTTCTCAAATTTAAGCAGCCTTAAATGTAGGGGTTTATTTCTGGAGTCTCATTTCTATTCCATTGGTGTGTATGCCTATCCTTAAGCCACTATCAAACTGCTTTGATTACTATAGCTTTATAATAAGTTTTGAAATCAGAAAATTTGAATCCTTTGACTTTGTTCTTTTCAAGATTGTTTTGCTATTTGGGACCCTTTGCACTTCAACATGAATTGGAGTAATATGCTTTTCCATTTTTACAAAACATGCTTGTTGTAATTTTGAGAAGAATCACATTGAATCTGAGGATTGCATTGAGTAGTATTGCCATCTTAACAGTATTATCTTTCTACCCATGAACATAGGATGCTTTTCCTTTTCTTTCAGCAATGTTTTATAGATTTCAGTTTACAAGTCTGTCAAATAAATTCCTTTTTGGATTGATAGAAGTGATTATGTTTTTCTTCCCCTATTCATCAATGTGGTGTGTTACATTGATTGATTTTCTCATGTTTAACCACGCTTGAATTTCTGGAATAAATCATATTAGGTCATGATATATAATTATTATGCTGCTGGGTTTGGTGTAATATCACTGAGGGCTTTTGCATCTATATTCATAAAGGATAGAGTTTTCTTTGCTTTTAATGTCTCTATCTGGCTTTCGTACTGGGGCTTCCCTGGTAGCTCAGAGGTTAAAGCGTCTGCCTGCAATGCGTGAGACCTGGGTTCGATCCCTGGGTCAGGAAGATCCCCTGGAGAAGGAAATGGCAACCCACTCCAGTATTCTTGCCTGGAGAATCCCATGGATAGAGGAGCCTGGTGGGCTACAGTCCACAGGGTCGCAAAGAGTCGGACACGACTGAGCGACTTAATTTTGCTGGACTGGTAGATGAATTAAGAAGTATTCCATTCTCTTCTGTTTTTTTCATAAGTTTGAGAAGAATTGGTGTTATATCTTTAAATGTTTGGTAGAACTCAGCAGTGAAGGCTTTGTGGTTTCTTCTTTGATCCAGTGATTACTTAAGTATATACTTTCCATATATTGGCAAACTTCCCAGTTTTCCTACAAAACTATAACTTCATTGTGGTCATACAATATACATTGTATGATTTAAATGTTTTAAAATTTGTTTCATGGCCAACTAATGTGTCTCAGTGTATGTCTTTGAATTTATCCTCCTGGAATTTGTTGAGCTTCATGGATTCATAAATTCACTTTCTTCACGAAATCTGGGAACTTTCCAGCCAGTATTTCTTCAGGTATTTTTTTCTGCCCCTTTCTTTCTCTCATCTCCTGCAATCTGGAAATCAAATGCAGTCCTTTTCGTTAGAGTTTGATGATTTTTGTTGTTTGCTAAATGCTCTAGTAGATCATTTGTTTAATGACTTATCCAAACTATTTTTGAAAAGACTATATTCCTTGTTGTGTGTGGCCACTGTAGTCTTTGTACCTTAGTTTATGTTCAGCTATAAGTTTCCCTTAAATGCCAGTGTTGAACAAATTCCTCTCCCAGTATTTTCAGATTGACTCTAAGCCAGGGCACTCTGTAGAATGTAGTCAAGCTTTCACTGCGCATAGGGATCAGTTTGAGGTAAACAGCTTAGTGTATTCTCAGGTCTTCTCTGAGCATTCATCATGCTCTGGGGATACACATGATTCTGTGTATTTCCCTGCATACATGCCTGCTTTGACATGTTCTAACTTACTGAAGAAACTCTCTCCAGCTCTTACTCTCAGGCCTTAGCTGGTCTGTTGTATGTTGTGACTGTAATCCTTTGCCCCAGGCAACTGAGGTGTTTTAGCTTTGCTTGCAGTGTTTTTGATCAATACCAGTTCTTTGCAGCCTGAGTTTCTAGTTAGGTGAGACAGAGGTGAGCACCTGGCACTAGTCCTGCAGATCCCACTTGGTCAGAACAAACATACGCAGTCATTTATGAATAAGCTCCACTCTGCTCCCTCCAGCCAGGGACCAGGTGGAAATCTGAACTGCTGCTACTTTGATATTACCACTATTCTGGGGCAGGGCTTGGGGCATGAGCAAGTAAAAAATGCCACAAAGCTTTCCTACTGTCTTGAAGTTGCCTTTTTTTTTTTTTTTTTTTTTTTTTTTTTTTTGGTTCAACATCTACTTAGTTGCTGTAAGTCTTTGGCTGTCTTCCAGAGCTCTGATAAAGTCAATTCTAACAATTTCTGCTTGTTTTTCTTTGCTTTTTTCCCTGTAGAAAAATGGAACTTAGAGTTGTCTACCTGCCATTTTACTGATGTCACCCTCATTCTAAAACTAACCACTTCATTCTTTTGGCAAGGTTTAAGAGATTCCTACAGTTTCAGAACTGAAAGATTTGAGGTCATGTAGTCTGGTGAGAATTGATGTTTTTGAACTGTGGTGTTGGAGAAGACTCCTGAGAGTCCTTTGGACTGCAAGGTGATCCAACCAGTCCATTCTAAAGGAGATCAGCCCTGGGTGTTCTTTGGAAGGAATGATGCTAAAGCTGAAACTCCAGTACTTTGGCCACCTCATGCGAAGAGTTGACTCAATGGAAAAGACCCTGATGCTGGGAGGGATTGGGGGCAGCAGGAGAAGGGGACGACAGAGGATGAGATGGCTGGATGGCATCACTGACTTGATGGATGTGAGTCTGAGTGAATTCTGGGAGTTGGTGATGGACAGGGAGGCCTAGTGTGCTGCGATTCATGGGGTCGCAAAGAGTCGGACACGACTGAGGGACTGAACTGAACTGAGTCTGGTGGTTTGTAACCTGTCTCCCTAGAGCACCAGGGATAGTGTGAGATTCCCCCAGAAGCACTCAGTGTTTGAAGCTTTTTACTATGGTCTCCCCCATTTTAACCTAGAATCACTCAGAGTATGTTATTGTTACTTTTAGTTTTTTAATGGTACGTTTTCATTTGAATCAAGAATGTTCAGCTTAAAAATTCATTAGAAACTATTGATTCATATCAAATGCCTTGTTCAGAGCTAGGCAAAGAGGATTCCTCATTCAAAATAATCAAATTTCCCTGCTATTCCTCCAGGTAGCTGGACTATAAGACATGTAGGCATGCTTGGCAGAATAATAGCTTGGAGCCTTTGCTCCACATTTAACTAGGGTGAAGGCACTATGGTATGTAGGGGAAGGTGGGAGAAGGAGGTTGCTGTGGCGATTCTCTATCCTTTTCTAACATCCTGACAGAATCCAGTCTTTGCTCCGAATTTGCATGCTCTCTCAGCACAGCTCAGTCGCTGTTGACTGGATTCAAACCTTCTTAGAGGGTAGCTTGTCAGCTATCTATTGTCACTGTAGAATGCCTGCTTTACTTCTTCCACCATCATCCCAAGGGTTAGCAAAGTATTTTTTCTTACCACATATAATTCTCTCCCCTAGAGGAGATCTAAAAAATAAAATATGCACTGTTTTTGAGCCGCAGAAAGGAGCTTAAGTGATTATTGAACAAGACGTTGGTACCCAGGAAGGACTTGGGGCACCATACTTAATATCAAAGTAGAAGTCAAGAGAGGTTCTAAGGTTGGAGAATATTCTGTAGAGAAAAAATAGCAGTCTTTGTTTGATTAATTTCACCTTAGTTTTCAGCAAGTGAGCTGATCTGCTCCACTTAACCTCTCACAGTCTCTCAGAGCCCTAAGATTTCATCTTTTATAGTACAGATAATTAAATAATTTCTGATTCTGCATATGTTCTGTATGATGAATTTTATTTTATTTGGTACAATTATATATATTTATAGATACAAATTTGTTATATTCATGCATACACACATATTTTTATTAGTTGGTTGTATAAAAGTATGAAAACATGGTAATATCACTCAGAAGTTTGTAGGAGCAGCAAATTTCAATCCATGGAATATTACATCTAAATAGAAACAATTGGCTTGGAGGTTTTCTTGCTGACTGGTGTATTGACATGATTGTAATACCTCCAGCTGGCTTTTTCACACTGAATGACAATTACATGCATGCCCCATGATACTTGATGCTCACAGAGCATAAAGAGAAAGGAAAACAGTGATCTTAGGTCCATGAGGGAAGGCTATAACCACGGACAAAATAAGCAAACAGAAGCCCAGCTAATTGAAAGGGAGGGTTGAAAGCAATGTTGAATTGGGAATAGCATCAGTGTCAAAGGGAACTTGAATTTAGCTGAGTGATTGAAAAATAACATGGTGAATTATTTCATTCTCTGAATTTATGGTACTTAAATAAGGCAAAGATTTTTCCCCCTGTGTCTTAAAAAGTGGGCATGTGGAATGAGTGGATAAAAGCTATTATTTTCTGACATCAGAAATAGATTTAATCTTGTATGTTTTAACTGTGACATTATGGATATATGGCCACGTAACATGAGCATTGGTGGCGTCTATTTGAAAGTCCTAAGTATTTGACCCGGAGAAAGCAATGGCACCCCACTCCAGTACTCTTGCCTGGAAAATCCCATGGACGGAGGAGCCTGGTAGGCTGCAGTCCATCCTAAGGGTTGGACACGACTGAACGACTTCACTTTCATGCATTGGAGAAGGAAATTGCAACCCACTCCAGTGTTCTTGCCTGGAGAATCCCAGGGACGGGGTATCCTGGTGGGCTGCCGACAGGGTCGCACAGAGTCAGACACGACTGAAGTGACTTAGCAGTATTTGACCTCTTTATACCATGTAACTCCCTCCCTCACCTGCAGTAATAATACTTCTGATATTTAAGGTAAGGAATAATGGGCATGTATACATCAATAATAAAAAATCACAGTGACATATTAAGGCAAAAATACTAAAAGTCCTCCTTTGCATGCTTCTCAGAGATAACTGAGAGTGAAAGGATCTTGAATTGGGAATTCAGAAAAGTTGCATTTGAGTGTGCACTCTGTCACTTACCATGTGATTTTTGTCAAGTTACTTTTCTTCTCTTATCCTTCTTTCTTCCAACCATATGCCCCCAATTTGCATTATGGAGACAGGGTCTAAACCCTGGGTTGTTTTGAAATAGATAAGATCTAATCCCTTGTTTATTTTGAAATAATGTGTAGAAACCATTTGAAAAAAACAAGTGATATGCTAATGATATGGATGGTGATGGTCTCAACTAGAAAGTAATATTTTCAAAAATTGTTATTCCTTAGCATTGAAACTTATTCAATACCATGTGTAAGACAGATAGCCAGTGAGAGTTTGATGTATAGATATATGACACAGGAAACCCATAGCCGTGCTCTGTGACAACCTCGAGGGGTGGGATGGGGACGGAAATTGGATGGAAGATTAAGAGGGAGAGGGCATATGCATACCTATGGCCAGCTTATGTTGATGTATGGCAAAAACTATCACAATATTGTAAAGTAATTATTCTCTAATTTAAAAAAAGCTAGATGATAGCAAAGTTCACAGAACTTGTGAATAAATATAGAATTTTAAAAAATATTATTCTTATATATTATTTTTATTTTTTTAAGGTGAAAAATGACCAATACAAACCATGTTTTTACAAAATAGCCAACATTTAATTACTGTTTTCACATGAATTGGAAATGGGAAACAGTGAAGAAAGAGCTCAGTAGAAGCAAAGTCAACTAACTGCTGTCAACTAAGAGAACTTGTGTATGTTGCTTCACACCCCCCAATTTTTCCTTTTATTATTCAAATACAAGTACTCTATTCTCAGTTCCTTTAAAATGTTAGGATTTGGTAAGTTTTATCTTCTTTATCCAGGGCTTCTTAGGTGGCTCAGTGGTAAAGAATCTGCCTCCAGTGTAGGAGACATAGGTTTGGTCCCTAGGTCTGGAAGATCCCCTGCAGAAGGGAATAGCAATCCTTTCCAGTATTCTTGGGTGGAAAATCTCATGGACAGAGGAGCCTGGCGGGCTACAGTCCAGGGGATGGCAAAGAGTCGGATTCAACTGAGCACGTACATCATATTACCATCACCCCACCCCTTCTCCTCTCTACCACTGTTTCATTCTCCTGGCTAACTTGCATAAGGTCTTTGAAACTCAACTCAGATGTCATGTTTTTCAAGAATTCTTTAATTTCTCTTGGCCACAAGAAGCTGACTTAACTAAGTCTCCTCGTTGTTATCTTAACACCTTCTTGTTTGTTGTCTAGTCACTAAGTCATGTCCCACTCTTTTGTGACCCTATGGACTAGCCTGCCCGGATCCTCTGTTCATGGGATTTCCCAGGCAACAAAACTGGAGTGGGTTGTCATTTCCTTCTCCAGGGGATCTTGCTGACCCAGGAATCGAAACTGAGGCTCCTGCATTGGCAGGCAGATTCTTTTTTATGGAGCCACCTGGGAAGCCCATCTTAATACCTTATACCTACCTATATCATTGGACTCTACTATTTGGTGTTTAAAGTGTTTATATATCTTTTACCCCAACTAAAATCTAACACTCATGAAGATAGAGGTCCTGTTTTACTCATTTGGAGGCTGGCATTTAGTAGATTTTTAATGAATGTTTCTTTAATGAGTGAACAAATGAATGAAGGTATAATATATGAGAAGCTGTTAGAAAAGAATGAAAGATAATTCGGAATATGGTGTTTTCCAAATATAACTACAGAAGGAAGAAGCATTTGTCTCCTTAAACAGTACTATATTTGGAAATCAGCTATTCGGCCATCTCTTCTAATTTGGTAAGTTACTCCAGGAAAATCACTTATGTTCTCAGCACTCAACTTCCCATCCAAAATATGGGACAATTTGCATTTCCTATTGCCTGCCTCATTAAGAATGTCACAGAGACCAAAATTAGAGCAATTACATGATGTCTGGTGATTTTTTTTTTAAATGAAGGTATGTTGTGTATTCTTGGATGATACATTAAAATTAATACCTGTTTATAACCCAATTGCTTTATACTCAAGATATTCCTGAAGTTTTCCCTAAACAATTTAAATCAAATAACATTTTAAATGGATTGTGGAGATTTATATTTAAAGCATATTTTTGTTCTATACCAGTTTTGTACAGTACAAAATCTTCTTGAAGTGGAACAATTATTTATAATTTATATTTGTGATTTGTAATTGTTTTATAATGTAGAATTTCATGTAATACCAACCTCTTAAAGCCATACCTCTTATATTCCTCTATTTCTCCTGTTCTGTTTAGTGAGCCATTATTGACTGAGAGTGGAGAAGAAATATCCTCCACTGAACTGCCTTTCTTGTTTTTGGGAACCTAAACTTCTGTTCATAAACACAACTTCTGTCTTGTAGACAATAATTTTCAGAATTGTGAAGAGGTATTTGTGTCTTTGAGAAATATATAAAGAAGAATTAAGGTGATGGTCCCAAGGGGTGGGAAATCTTAAACTAAGACAAAAGGTGTACCACTCAATAATTCCCGAGAGAATTAGGGACTTTATTTTTAACGAAATATTTTTTTAATTGACCCAAATAGAGTAATAAGTCCAGAGTTAGTTTCTCATGTAATTATAGTGTTAATTACCCCCACTTTTTCAGGACACTTCTTGTCCTTATCTGGGCAAGAATGTAATTTAGGCTTTGCTTATTCTCCGATTAAGAATACAGACTAAAAAGTGTTTAGATTTTCCTTGTTATGAAATTAATTTGGGGCTGGGTTCCTTCTTAGGTGTCCCACTCTGTTTCTCTATGATATTCTATTTCACGAGAATATGACATCTCTGACTAATTACTTATTTTCTTTTTGAGTCAACTTGATTGAATATATTGTAGGTGCAATAAACTGTAAACCCATGTAATATCCATGTAGACATCACCACAATCAAAGTGCAGGGCAAATCCAACCACACTGCAGAAGATAACTCATGCCTCTTTACAGTCATTTACCATTTCATTCCACCCCAGGCAACCATGGATATTTCCATCACCATAAATTAGTTTGCATGACTCTTTTTTTTCTTGAGGTTGAGTTCTTTTATGGGGAGATAAACTATATGGTTGGGAGGAATGAGAAGGCAGAGCTAAGGCATTTACTCAAGAAAATTGCTTCAGATCTGATAAGCACTAAGCTTTGTGGAAGCAAAGTTTATCTGAACTCACAGGCTAGTAGGTACCTTTAGAACATTGCTAATCAAGAACAACAGAAATGGAATGAAATTTACATCTGGGCCATTTAAGTCAGAAACATCTGGGAAGAAGTTCAAGGTTTGCAGTCATTTTGATGAAGTAAGTTTTCCATTCTTTGTAGGAACTTGGTCCCATGCTTTTAGCCATCACTAAGTGACTATGCCAAACCTCTGAAAGAGATGGGAATACCAGACCACCTGACCTGCCTCTTGAGAACCCTATATACAGGTCAGGAAGCAACAGTTAGAACTGGACATGGAACAACAGACTGGTTCCAAATATGAAAAGGAGTACGTCAAGGCTGTATATTGTCTCCCTGCTTATTTAACTTCTATGCAGAGTACATCATGAGAAACGCTGGGCTGGAAGAAGCATAAGCTGGAATCAAGATTGCTGGGAGAAATATCAATAACCTCAGATATGCAGATGACACCACCCTTATGGCAGAAAGTGAAGAGGAACTAAAAAGCCTCTTGATGAAAGTGAAAGAGGCGAGTGAAAATTTGGCTTAAAGCTCAACATTCAGAAAACTAAGATCATGGCATCTGTTCCCATTACTTCATGGGAAATAGATGGAGAAACAGTGGAAACAGTGTCAGACTTTATTTTGGGGGGCTCCAAAATCACTGCAGATGGTGATTGCAGCCATGAAATTAAAAGACACTTACTCCTTGGAAGGAAAGTTATGACCAACCTAGATAGCATATTCAAAAGCAGAGACATTACTTTGCCAACAAAGGTCCATCTAGTCAAGTCTATGGTTTTTCCAGTGATCATGTATGGATGTGAGAGTTGGATTGTGAAGAAAGTTGAGCACTGAAGAATTGATGTTTTTGAACTGTGCTGTTGGAGAAGACTCTTGAGAGTCCCTTGGACTGCAAAGAGATCCAAACAGTCCATCCTAAAGGAGATCAGTCCTGGGTGTTCACTGGAAGGACTGATGCTAAAGCTGAAACTCCAATAGTTTGGCCAACTAGTGTGAAGTGTTGAGTCATTGGAAAAGACCCTGATGCTGGGAGGGATTGAGGGCAGGAGGAGAAGGGGACGACAGAGGATGAGATGGCTGGATGGCATCATCAACTTGATGGACATGAGTTTGAGTGAACTCCAGGAGTTGTTAGTGGACAGGGAGGCCTGGCATGCTGTGATTCATGGGGACACAACCGAGTGACTGAACTGAACTGAAGTTAAATTGGGCTGTAATATCTATTTTTTAAAACATGTTCACCATTCAGAAATGAAGTGGTAATTGTCCTTTGACCATCTAGATTTATAGAATATAAACTCTTATTTTTAGGAGTGCAGAACTTTGTTCTATTCACATTTTGAAAGTGGTGAGGGTACAGGCCCAAACTTCTCATGTCTATTTGGCCTTTACATGGTAGTTCTGACCACTGGACATTTGACTTTTATGGCCAGGAGTCTAGTGCTGTTGGTGAAATGTTTGCAGAAGTATTGGTAGAAACTGCCTGGCTAGTATTTTATGCTTATACTACAATCCATAAATAAACATTATATTTCTTTCTGTAAATATATTTGTGTCCTGGATAGCCAACTGACAACTATTTTTTTTTTTTTTTTTGTCTTCCAGTTAAATAGAAATTGTTCTGGATGATGGAATGGCACTGTTTAAGACACTTTCACTCTAAGAGTCTCTTGGGTAGGAAGGAAAATAGATTTCCAGGCTTAAGAATTAAATGGCCCTATTTAATGTCAATCCTATGACACTCCTGCCCCCACATTAAAATTTTGTTAAATTGGGCTCTAACTTGTTTCAAAGCAAAGTTGAGATGCTCCTATATCATGACTGTCCTAGACACAGGTAACTTGCCACCATGTGAAAGTGAAAGTCTCTCACTTGTGACTGACTCTTTGAGACCCCGTGTCCTGTAGCCTGCCAGGCTCCTCTGTCCATGCAGTTCTCCAGGCAAGACAATTGGAGTGGGTAGCTGTTCCCTTCTGCAGGGGATCTTCCCAATCCAGGGATTGATCCCAGGTCTCCTGCATTGCAGGCAGATTCTTTATCATCTGAGCTACCAGGGAAGCCTGAAAACTACTTCCACCTTATAGAAGTACCATTTTCTTGATAATATGTAGTTGAAGAAGTTATATTTAACCTTTGGATGCTAAGGTTTCCTTTAGTCTTTTCAAGGAGGTTTAATTAACCCATCTATTTTTCATGTTCCCTATTGTTTAGAAATTTCTGGGAATAGAATTTACTTAAAGTAGTTAAGTCCGATTTTTTTCCTTTCTGCTCTCTTTTAGTCTTCCATAGGCAGGAACTGTAGTATATGCAGATTATTGAGAGAAGAAAAATAATATCTGAAAAGGTGGCTTTCTTAAAAGGCTCCAGTAGCATTAGTGTCGTGTCTGAAGCACCCATTTGTGTCAACTGTACAGACCTTTCAATGGAAAATTGTGCTGTGCTACCTTTTAAAGTATGAAATGCTAATTTGGGATTTACAGTTTTTGAACTGGAGGGCTGCATTTTGCATGGGATTTTGTTTAATTTCCCAGTGAAAAAAGGCATTTGAAACACAACTGCCTACAGCCAACTGTCAACAAAAATCAACTGTAATAGCACAGAGCCTGTCACTGATGTATGTGGTGATGTGGTAATCTTCTCAATTTAGCTGGATATTTCTCCTTCATACAAAACAGCTGAAAGTCTTGCTAGGCATTTATGAATATCGGGAGGTATTATTAGGCTGATAATGGGGCCAGATTAAGGAAGTGTACAGTGGTTCAAAGTGTCAGTTAAAGAGACACAAAATGGAATGATGCTTGGCCCTCAGTATAAGGGAATCTTCACATTTCAGGTTTGCTTAAGATTTGGGCGATAGCACGCTGAGTTCCATCTGCTGTGAAAGTGGCTTTCTGGGGAAAAAAATAAAGTTGTTATGCTATTTTTCCTCCAGAAATCTGTTTTTGTTTATCAAAAGAGTGAAATAAAAAAGTTCTAAAAATGGAAGTGAGGAGGGCAAACTAGGGAAATCTCCTGGGGTGAGACTGGTCAGTGTTCTTCTCTCTTAGGTGTTGAGAGCCAGTGGTTGAGGGCTGGCATCTTTCCCTCTCAGTCATGACTCTAGGAGCTGGAAGAAGATAATTCTTTTTGCAGTTTCTCTATTTTAGTAGTGGGACCCGTTTGGATTCTAAATAACAACTGGCAAATTTTGCAAGGCAAAAAATAAAGCTGCATATAACCTATTGTTTGACAAGGCACAAAGTTGGCACTTATTACAAGTTGTCATCAAAACACGGCATTAGTGAAGCTTCTCATATCAAAAGATGATTTAGAATCAAATGGCACTTTATGTTATCAGCTACTATTTTTTTTTTAACTTATTTATTTTTGGCTGTGCTGGGGCTTCAGTGCTGCATGGGCCTTTCTCTAAAGGCAACAAGCAGAGGCTGCTCTTCATTGCACAGGCTTCTCATTGTGGTGGCTTCTCTTGTTGCAGAGCACAGGCTCTAGGGCACGTGGGCTTCAGCAGTTGCAGTGTGTGGGCTCAACAGTTACGGTTCCCAGGCCCTGGAGCACAGGCTCACAGGGTTAGTTGCTCCATGGCATGTGGGATCTTCCTGGATCAGGGATCCAACCCATGTATCCTGCATTGGCAGGTGGATTCTCTACCACTGAGCCACCAGGGAAGTCCAATTACTATTTTTTTATTTCAGTATTTAAAATGAGTCATAATCAGGTCTGGTCACATTATTAACTAGCTCCCTGGTAGCCCAGCTCTCTGTGATTAAATTTCTTCATCTCAAAATTGGATTAATAATCACACCCACTTCATAGGGGTTTTGTGAGAGTTATCTAATAGATATAAAGAGCTTATAAAATGGATTGACATATATTAAGCCTCATATGATTGATTATCATCATCATCAATACAAGCAACATATTCACTATTATCTAGTTCAGTTCAGTTCAGTTCAGTCACTCAGTCACGTCCAACTCTTTGCGACCCCATGAACTGCAGCACGCCAGGCCTCCCTGTCCATCACCAACTCCTGGAGTTCACTCAAACTCACGTCCATCGAGTTGGTGATGCCATCCAGCCATCTCATCCTCTGTCGTCCCCTTTTCCTCCTGCCCCCAATCCCTCCCAGCATCAGGGTCTTTTCCAATGAGTCAACTATTCGCATGAGGTGACCAAAGTACTGGAGCTTCAGCTTTAGCATCATTCCCTCCAAAGAATACCCAGGGCTGATCTTCTTCAGAATGGACTGGTTGGATCTCCTTGTAGTCCAAGGGACTCGCAGGAGTCCTTTCCAACACCACAGTTCAAAAGCATCAATTCTTCGGTGCTCAGCTCATGCAAAAAGGATGGAAAGTGGAATATACTAGCAGATAAACTGCATAACCTGTTATGAAAAGTATATTCATTTTTAAAAATGTTTATTTGATTTGGCTTCACTCAGTCTTAGGTGAAGCATGCAGGGTCATTGCTTCACTGTGGCATGCATGATCTTTTAGTTGCGGCAGGCAGGATCTTAGGTTGCAGCATGCAAACTTTTAGTTGTGATGTGTGAGATCTAGTTCCCTGACCAAGGATTGCATCCTGGACCCCTGCATTCACAGCGAAGAGTCTTAGCCACTGGATCACCAGGGAAGTCCCTCATTTTTCTTAATCATTATGTTTTTATATGTTGATGGAATACAGGAGTGAACCACATTATCTAAGCTACATGGTAATATGTTCTAAGATATGTATAAATGGCACCATAGCTAATAGGGACTTGATAGTGTGCCCTGCCCTGTTTTGTGCACTGCCTGCCTTTCTCTGAAGCTCTGCCCTTTTGCGGCCCCTTCTTCTCATACGACCCTGGTCTGTTATCTTCCTTGCTTGTCTTGGCCAATAATGACAGACCAAGAATAGATGTCTGATGAAGGGATGTGGCTCCAGACAGGCATGTCAGCAACATGTCTTGGTAAACCTCTAAGAAAAGCTAGACTGAGCCAATCCAGTCCCTTTCTCTGCAGTTCTGTGATTGTGCACTGAGGTAGCCTCATTGATTATCAGTGAGTGCTTGAATTAAAAAACTAGGCAATGGAAGGGAGAATAGGGTGAGATGTGGCCATGGCAGTTATGTACAAATGAAAGCTATGATAAAATAGAACAAAAAGGAAAGCACCACACCATGAATCTCGGAGGCTGAATGTTTTTCTGTGTTTTCTGAGCTGTCACAACTGGCTCTGTAGTTTTTCCAGATTCCATGAGACCTCTTTCTTTCCCTACAACAAAATTCCCCTCCTCTTGACTTCCCACTAGCATGGGAGTATTTCTGTTTGTCACAACCAATTAGGACACAGAGGGTCTAAGATTTCTTGTATGTGTGTTAGTCGCTCAGTCGTGTCTGACTCTGAGATCTCATGGACTTTAGCCCGCCAGGCTCCTCTGTCTATGGGATTATCCAGGCAAGAATACTGGAGTGGGTTGCTATTCCCTTCTCCAGAGGATCTTCCTGACCCAGGAATTGAACCAGGGTCTCCCACATTGCAGGCTACCAGAGAAGCCTTCTTGTGTGAATAGGGAGTCAAGTTTTCTGCTGACAAGTAAAAAACACTGCATGCAATAGAAAGAATTAAAATAAAACTGAGAAAGTGGTCAGTGAGGGAAATTTTTATTTTCCATATTTGAAGTCTTAAGAGTGAAGGAGTGCTAGAAATAAGGGACTTGATAATTACTCTAAGTTCTAGTGGACTGACAAGGTCTCTGTACATATGGTGATGACTTTTTAATGGAGTAGACAGACATTAATAATCAACAAGAAAATACAAAGATGATAGCATGATAATTACAGACTGAGAGGACTTTTATGAAGGAAATACAGAGTAAAGTTAGAAAAGCCATTGGAGGCTTAGTGAAATATATTCCTTAGCACTAAATTATTTTGTTGGGTAACAGCCAGTGATTTCTGAATAAAAAATTCCCATGTGACCTTGATTCATTCCCTTCCTCTGCTTTGGTTAATGATAAAGGACCAGGAATGGATCTCTGATGGAAAAGTGTAGCCCAAGACACACATACGTATAGATACAGATAAATACTGGATCAACATATTCTCTATTCCTAACAAGAAAAAGTTTTTTCTTTTATCTCAAAGATGATACCAAACCCATCAACATATTATTGAGTTTTTCCTCTCTATTTGGAATAGATTTAAATGGTGGATATTGGAACAACCATTTAATGAGCCTATCTCCTACCAGGTAATGTGCAACATCTTTTGCACAACTTTCTGATTTAATGGAAAAGCCACCCACTCTCACCTTGTAGTCATTGACATTTACGTGCAGTGAATACCTGGGATTCAGGCTTCTGTCTAGATCTGGAAGAGACCATTTATCTCTGGGCCAAAGGGTGCTTTAATATGCTGCCTGTTTCTTCTAACATCAAGTTCTAGGCCAAATCCAGATTGTTATGAACAACCTATATATAAATAATTAGTATAAAAGAGGAATTAAATAATTAGTATAAAAGAGGAATTATCTATAATTACTCAATTGCTTTTTTTCTTTTTAGAAATTATTTGCTTTTCAGTTTAAAGTTTGCCAACTATTTTCTTGGTGATTCAAGTTAGAGAGAAGTGTTTCTTTATTCTCATTATCACTTCCTGCTAAAATTTACATAATTAATTTGGAGAGGTAGACATCCCCTTGAGTACTCATCATAGGAGGTAGAAAGATTAATGCTCTATGGCTTCAAGATTTCTGAGTATCCAAAACAAACCTCCTACAGGGCACCAGACCCATAAGTGTGAAAGCAAAGAGAGATCTAGAGCATTGGAAAGCACACACAAAGCACAAGTTTGCAGTTACAAAGCAACGGAATTTATTGAGCATGGAAAATTCTGTCACTAAGTAGATGAACAGTCCTCTGAGCCCTTCCCAGGATGCCAGACAAGTGGTCTCAGCAGGAACTTTCTCTTCTTCAGGGTTTTTATTTTCAAAAGAAAAGGTTAGACATATACAAGCACACTGACAAGTAAATCTTTGGATGAAGAAGTGAGGCCAGGGGCCCCGTGGGCTACTTCTCCAGAAGATGAGCATTGACGGCTTATGGTGTTTCTCCAGGGTGTTGACCTTGACATCCAGATGGGTCCTTTGGTGATGACGTTCATAGTTGTTCTTTACTGTTTACTTTTCCATTCAAAGGTACTTAGGAATGATAATAAGGAAACGCAATCACCGCCTCCCCCACTGTCTGTTAGAAATGACATGTTGTGAATAATTATTTCAGCTAAAGTGATGATACTTTTTCCTCTCATGTTATCCAATGTGGCGCCCACCAAGCTCCTCTGTCCATGGGGTTCTCCAGGCAAGAATACTAGAGTGGGTTGCCATTTCCTTCTCCAGGGGAGCTTCCCCTCCCAGGAATTGAACCCATGTCTCGTGCATCTCCTGCATTGGAAGGCAGATTCTTTACCGCTGAGTCACCAGGGAAGCCCTGTGTTATCCCAAGGAGGGCTTCTCTCCATAGAGTTAGACTAGTATGCATTTTTCTCCTTCTGAGCTCAGCATTCTCTGATGTTCAACATACATTTATTAAACAAATACTGATCCCGAGCCTAACTTGTGCCAGAAACCACTGGAGATGTAGCAATAAACAAGGCAGACAAGGTCTTTGCCCACATGGGAGAAACCACAGCCTTGTGCTTGGTTCCCTTTCCAATGCTCTAGTGAGGAAGGCAGACCATCAAGTAAATATAAACAAACAATGTAATTATAGATTGTGGTGATTACAGGAAAGAAAGAAAAAGTAGGATTAGAGTCTCCTAAAAGTTTATCCCACTGGTGCTGATGCCCATCCTCTGCTCACACCAAACCTCTAATCTGCTTCCTTAGTCTTTGAAACAAACTTTTATTTTTCAGGTTTACATACACAGCTTGAAGTAGTTGCAACTTCAAGCTCTTCTGTCCTTTCCGAATTTTTATCCTTAGATCTTTCCTATGTAGACATTTTAGGACTGTCAATAAGCCCAGTATTAGCAACTTCATTGGCAGAAAAGACACAAGATATAAATTCTACATTATCAAAGTTTGGAACCCAAAAGGACAAATAACTGAGTGGCAGTTATTTGCATACGTCTGTCTCTCCTATTAGACCTCCTTAAAGCTAGACACTAATCTGTCGTGTGTGTGTGGTTTTTTTTTTTTTTTTTGGTCTCCTGTGGTACTCAGCATCACGCCATGCACATCATAGGGACTCAGTATATTGTTCACTGAATTCAGTTGAATTAGCAAAAATACAGACATTTGCCAAAGGTATTAGAGAATGCATGTTTGAAGAAAATTAACTAACAATTAAGATAAAAACGTCAGTATTCGCATGGATTTTGGCTGAGCAGATACATTTCCTTACTGGTGAACATAAGGCTTTTCAGACCAATGAATCTGGTACCCTACAGTCCCTTCCAACAAGGCATGGCAGAGATGGAGAAAAGGGAGTATGGGCTGAATGCAGACTTTGGCACATGGCTGGCACTTGAATCTCTTCTGCCAGAGTCATAAGCTGTTGGTCTGTCTGGCAGAAGGCATGAGAGAGAAACTGAGAGGTCCTAGGGTAAGACCTCCCTGTGAGGGTTCTGAGGCTGTTTCCATTTTGGCTTGAAGTTTGTGAGAAGGTTACTCTGCTTGCCCCTGTTGAATGATTTCAGGCTGCTTCTCCTCTGAGCCCTCCCTTCAGGAACCAGGTTCAAATGATCCCTTTCTTGAGACCTTACAATGTGCAAGTCCTCTCCATAGACCTGGGGATATGAAGATGGACAATGAAGATCCTTTCCCTTGCTGCTGCTGCCAAGTCACTTCAGTCGTTTCTGACTCTGTGTGACCCCATTGATGGCAGCCCACCAGGCTCCCCCGTCCCTGGGATTCTCCAGGCAAGAACACTGGAGTGGGTTGCCATTTCCTTGTCCAATGCATGAAAGTGAAAAAATAAAGTGAAGTTGCTCAGTCATGTCCAACTCTTAGCGACCCCATGGACTGCAGCCCACCAGGCTCCTCCATCCATGGGATTTTCCAGGCAAGAGTACTGGAGTGGGGTGCCATTGCCTTCTCCGATCCTTTCCTTTTCCCTTAGGTCACTACTATTCCAAATCATTGGAGAGGAAGAACTTACCATGTACCCAGTAAAGGAACGCCGACAATGATACTCTCCCAGCCGTGAGAGTTCACCTTTGTGCTTGTGCACATGTACACACACACACACACACACACGTACTTTACCACATGAGATATATCAGTGCAATGACTTTACAACACACATTTTGGTAGTGGGACTTTCCAGGCTATATCACGGAGGAGGTTCCAGGGCAAGGACCAAAAAAGACAATTGATATGGAAGAGGGATATGGTTTTACTAGCTGGTCTGGGCTTTATGGAACAAAATCATTTCATGATACAAATTTCTATGAAATGAGCAGTGGGAATACATAGTCCATTCAATCTTTCATTTGTTATTCATTCAATAAATGATTGTTGAGTATGTACTATGTGTTCAGGAGTAGAGAAGCCACAGGAGAGAAAAGAAAGATGTAATCTATGGGAGAAATAGACATTAATCAAATAGTTTGACAAATGTAAAATTGCAACTGTGATAAGGACTAAGCTACTTAGTGCTGTGAAAGATTATCATGTGAATGAGTGAGTGAGTGAAGTCGCTCAGTCGTGTCCGACTTTTTGTGACCCCATGTACTGTAGCCTGCCAGGCTTCTCTGTCCATGGGATTCTCCAGGCAAGAATACTGGAGGGATTGCCATTTCCTTCTCCAGGGGATCTTCCCAACCCAAGGATCAAACCCGGGTCTCCTGCATTGCAGGCAGATGCTTTATCCTCTGAGCCACCAGGGAAGCCCTATAATCTGTCGGAGAAGGCTGTCTTTAATTTACCAGGTTTTGCTCATTCAATGCTCTTTGGGGGTTAGATTGGGAAGACTGAGTTTGCCTTCCACTTTGTGTTCCACTGGGTCAGTCTTCACATCAATCTGTGAATGCATGCACATGCTTTAGATAAACTGAGTCTACCTTTTCATCTCTTTACTTTTCATTTTACTTATTTATTCATTCATGTAAATACATACAGACACAAACCATTAGAACTGTTTTTAATAGAACCATGTGTACTCATCATCTTTGGGAGACTGTGGGAATTGAGTCAAGATGCAGTTTATTCAGTCACCCACCAGACATGGGAGGATGTTTCCAATGAACTAGAAAACAGCTGAGGAGTAATGTATCGCAAAGCTTAGCTTTTATGTTGAATGATGCTCTTTTGAATTGGGGTATATTAAAATGGAATGCACTGGAGGCAGCATGGTATGTGGAAAGAGTAAAGGCTTAGAATCAAGAGGCTCGGCCACTTGTCCTTGGGGAGCCTTGGGTAATTTATTGACCTTTCCTGAGCCTCAATGACTCCATCTGCAAGATGGGTGTGATAATAAGCACCTCAGTTTTTTGGAGAGGATTAAGAAAGAATATCTGAAGGCTCTAGGATAGTATCTTGCATTGGTATGGGCCACCCAAATAGTTTCCATCCCTACATTCAGATTCATGGGCCCCTTTATCATAGCTTTACTCGGAGGCAGCCTGTTGATTTCAAGGAAGGTTTCCTCTACCCTGGAAAGGGGGATACAGGACAAAATTCAAGAGGGATTCCCATCTTGACCTAGGGAAGATGAGATGCTCATACCTCGGTTTATAACAAGATTCCTATAGAAACGGGGACAGAAGATGAATGTACATTAAAGTCATTCAAAACACGAGCTGACTCTGTGAGTGTGATGCACAGATGAGTTAATTGTTTTGCCTTAAATATATTTCCTGAAGAACAGAAGCCTGATCACAGCACACATCGTTATGTATTTTAGACAAACAGCACTTTGAATCAAATTATAGTACATGCATAAAATATTAAAATAAGACATTTATAACAAATCTTTCTAAGTTAGTGCTCAGCTCTAAAATAGATTTATATGTGGATAAGCAATAGGTGCGATAAATGTGGTACAGATACCACAATTTAAATTGCAAATCAGTGGGGCATCATGGGAAAAAGGAATGCAGACTTGAAGTACTAGGGGAAAGATCTAGCCTTCTGCCTGATTTTGTCTTGCAATGTCTGTATCTGGACTCCACATTCGATACATCCCAATATCTGCTCCCTAATATAGTTTTTTTTTAATACTCGTAACTTAAATGATCTAATTAAAGCTTTCATTTGTTGTTTTTTTTGTTTGTTTGTTTATTGTTGAACTGTTGCCAATATACAGCACCCCTGAGTCTTCAAGTTATTTTAGTTAGTTGGGCAATTTTGGAAGAATGTTACTGTTTCTCAGTTACCAAAATAGGCAAATGAAATGGGGAATGATATCCTTGCAGATGCTGGAGTGCTGCCGGCTTCTTCAGATCACTTGCACTCGCTTCCTACCCTGTGATTTGTCAGACCACGTGTGCTGAATGTGTCAACAACTTGTCTACAAGAATGATCCCTGCCTGAGAATGTTAAACTTGTTTCATTTATTTTAGAGAACTTTGGGGCTAGCAAGTGAGATGGCTACAGAGCTGAATGCTTGTAGGCTAGCTGGCCTGCTATCATTCAGAAAGATTCCCTCATATCAGAGGCCCTTGGAAGAGCTCTAAGGAATAAGCTTGTATCGTGAGTTTGGCAGGGTATCCAGTTCATGTTGGAGGACTAGACCTTTGATCCTGGAATCAAGTCACTTGATGTAGATAAATAGCTATGCCTTTTGAACTGTGGTGTTGGAGAAGACTCTTGAGAGTCCCTTGGACTGCATGGAGATCCGACCAGTCCATTCTAAAGGAGATCAGCCCTGGGATTTCTTTGTAAGGAATGATGCTAAAGCTGAAACTCCAGTACTTGGCCACCTCATGTGAAGAGTTGACTCATTGGAAAAGACTCTGATGCTGGGAGGGATTGAGGGCAGAAGAAGAAGGGGACGACAGAGGATGAGATGGCTGGATGGCATCACTGGCTCGATGGACGTGAGTCTGAGTGAACTCTGGGAGTTGGTGATGGACAGGGAGGCATGGCGTGCTGCAATTCATGGGGTTGCAAAGAGTCGGACATGACTGAGCGACTGAACTGAACTACCAAGAGTGAGGAGAGGAGGGGCAATCACAAAGAGTTAGTGGCCATATTTCTGAGTACTGATAATTAATTTCTTATAGTAAAAATTGTACATGCAGCTATAGAAGTGAAACATCTATCTGCAGCATGAGGTAAAACTGTTTTACTTGGAAACCATTCTTCTTTGTATATGCTGGAAAATTTCTCTTCCCATTGTATATCTGTAATATTAGCTTCCCTTTAAAGAGAGAGTCTGTCTAGCCATATTTCATTTTCTTGTTATGTATCAAGTTTTTAATACTTGGGTTCCTGGTGTAATTAAGTCACCTATCTCTTTCCCATTCTGCTTACCATGATTGTTTCCAACACTGTTTTGGAAGTTATTGCATTAATAAAGGAAGAAATAAATGCCTTCAACTCAAAGATACAGCTGGTGAGATTCAGTCATATTTTGTGTAAACCAGTCATGCCAGAAGAGAAAGGTATGGCTACATTCCTACAGGAAAGTTGGGTTCAAAAGACTATATCTGTTAGTGCAATTGGGATAGCTCTTAGAGAATAAGACATTAACTATATGTATACAGATTGCTCCTAGAATTAAGGTTTTCAATGCTGCTAAGTCGCTTCAGTCGTGTCCGACTCTGTGCGACCCCATAGACGGCAGCCCACCAGGCTCCCCCGTCCCTGGGATTCTCCAGCCAAGAATACTGGAGTGGGTTGCCATTTCCTTCTCCAGTGCATGAAAGTGAAAAGTGAAAGTGAAGTCGCTCAGTCGTGTCTGACTCCTAGCGACCCCATGGACTGCAGCCTACCAGGCTCTTCCATTCATGGGATTTTCCAGGCAAGAGTACTGGAGTGGGTTGCCATTGCCTTCTCCAAGGTTCTCAATAGTCTGTCCCAATTAAGAGCCAAGTGTAACCTTAAAATAGACAAAGAGTTAGATCTTTGCTATCTAGTACCATAGCCACTGGCTGAATGGGGCTATTGAGCACTTGAAGTGCAGCTAATGTTAGTTAAGAAGAACTGTAAATATAAAATATATACCAGATGTTGAAGGAAATACAAAAATGTAAAAGTGAAAAAAAATCTCAATAATGTTTATATTGATTATCAAAATAATATTTTGGATATATTAAAATATTAAAATCAAGTTCACAAGTTTCTTTTTAAAATGTTTCTACTATAAAATTTTAAATTATATATGTGGCTCACATTTTATTTTTATTGGACAATGCTGAGCAATGTTGACGTAGGTAATATTGTAACAAACCGGCTTAAAAGACTGGTATTAGGCGGCTTACTTCATTCTTTATAGTATGCCTGAAATTCATTGTAAATGGAGTCCTATTTTAAGTGTGCCTGGAGATCTTGCTGGTTAAAGTAACCCCATGGTGAGAACTGCCATCTCGTGAGTAATTACTCCTTAATATACCTGATAAATAGGTTTAGATTTTAATAGGGCTTTCCTAAAGCAAATTCCACCAATTTTATCATATGCTTTCCAAATGACCATTATTTATCTTCGTGTGAAGAGTCTCTGGCCTTTTATGAGATACTGTTTCTTGTTTATTCATCTTTCACATCACTGCTTCTTTGGAGGGAAGTACTGTTGAGTCATATGTGCTTTGATTCTAAAGGTAGACTGCCTGGGCTCAGCACCAACATTTACTAGTGACCTCTGCCGTATTCACTTCTCTTACCTGAACTTTTGTCATCTGCAAAATGGAACAATAACCCAAAGCTCATGGGGAGTAATGCGCATTCCATGAGACAGTTGTTATACTGGGCATATGGACTCAGTGAAGTAAGTCCCCATTCACTTCCTCTTTGTTTTATGAGTGCCTAGGGGCCTAAGTTTCTAGGACACTGAGTCTATATTGCTTATCACTGATATTTTTTCCCCAAGAGAAGGCCAGTATTACAAGTACTGTGTACTATATGAAGCATGGATATGCTCATGACCAATTATGAAGGGAATCCCAATAAGTTCTTGGCCTCTGTGTCTTTTACCTGTGATGTCCAAACTACCCGCCTTTTCCTATGATTTTGTTTTCTTTTCTCGTTGTCTTGTCTATCTTTCAACGTCCAGATGAAGTACCACCTCTTTCATTAAGCTTTCTTTGACTACTCGAGACATCACTAATTTATCATCTTAATACATCTTATTGCCAATACAACCCAGTTTAAATCAAGTACCAAATATTCATCTGGTGTTTCATATTCTAAAGCTTACTGTCAAATGATTTCAAGCCTATTCATTTGATTTCATCTCTTGAATGGCAGGTATTTTGAAGACATTGGCCATGATTTATATGCCTTTCACGGATTCTATATATCTTATTCAAAAAATACTTTCTGGTTAATTGATTCATTGATTGACTAGGGCTTGACCAATAGAAAAAACTTCAGTTGCAAGAGTAATTATTCATGATAGGGAGTGACTCAGCAAGAAAAAATAAACACATATCATCTTTATTCATACATGTCAAAATTTAAGAAGATTATCATCATGTAAAATATCTTAACTGTTGAGTTCTAGGAGATACTTGAGTTAGAAAAAGATGACTTAAATAAGTTTCTGATTCTGTATTTTTATGTCAATACATCTCTATATATTCTCGACCTTTTAAGATACACACTCATATGTAAATATCAGTCAGTTCAGTCTCTCAGTTGTGTCTGACTCTTTGCGACCCCATGGACTTCAGCATGCCAGACTTCCCTGTCCATCACCAACTCCCAGAGCTTGCTCAAACTCATGTCCATTGAGTTGGTGATGCCATCCAACCATCTCATCCTTTGTTGTCCCCTTCTCCTCCTGCCTTCAATCTTTCCCAGCATTGGAGTCTTTTCCAATGAGTCAGTTCGTTGCATCAGGTGACCAAAGTATTGGAGTGTCAGCTTCAGCATCAGTCCTTCCAATGAATATTCAGGACTGATTTCCTTTAGAATTGACTGGCTGGATCTCCTTGCAGTCCAAGGGACTCTCAAGAGTCTTCTTCAACACCACAGTTCAAAAGCATCAAAGTGTGTAAATATATATGCAGATAATTCCCTGGTGGCTCAATAGTTAAGAACTCACCTGCCAACGCAGGAGATGTAGGTTCAACCCCTGGGTCAGGAAGATCTGCTAGAGAAGGAAATGGCAGCCCACTCTAGTGTTCTTATCTGGGAAATCCCATGGACAGCAGAGCCTGGTGAGCTAAAATCCATGAGGTCGCAAAGAGTCGGACACTACATAGCGACTGAGCACGTGCACCTATATGTAGGTAGATATATTGACAGCTGAGATCCCCAGTTTCTATTTGCAGATTTTCTCAATAAAACTACAATGGAAACATTGGTGTTTTCAAATGAGCTTAGAGATGTTGAATATGACATTCACGTCATTAAAAATAGTTACCTCTTCTTGACTACATTCACAGGGAAGTCCCCTAATGCCTCTTTTAATTGGCAGGGTCCACATACATTGCTATCTATTTTGCAAAGGCACCCTGCACCGAGCGGCCGGAGCTGTGTACATGTCTGTATATGTTCTCTCTAGGTGACACTACACCCTAATCAGACAATTGGTACTAGGACATACTGTATGCAGACAATGCCTCGTCTACCACTCCCTCCCCCCACTTTTTTTTTAAGCCCTGAAATATGGTTGATATGGTCCATTGCAAAATGAACCTATATTGGAAATGGCAAAATTGTAATGTAAAATATACTGGGGTCAGTGGGGTGTGCTGTTTTTTGCATATATTTTTTCTCCCCTGACCCATGCCATTCCCCTGCATACAGGGAAAAAAGCTTCATCTCACACAGAAATGTGATGTCCTTTACTGCCAGAGGCTGTTGCTTTTTTAAATGAGGAAAAAGCACAATGCATGAAGAAGGAAAATTAAAGCATATTCATTTTGGAAATTAGATATGGTGTCAGGAGACTCTCAGAAAATAGCCCCGTTTGAATGGAACCCCATACTACAAGACAGTTCACTGAACTTTTGACCACTATTTATGCTACAGAAGCTTTTGAAATAGGGAAGAGAGCAAAACATTTTATAGCTGCTTAATAGCTGAGTTCATATTTCTTTCTTTCTTTTTTTCCCACCAGGCATTTGTCTCTCCCTTCGGTGTGTATAAGATATGCAAACACCATGTAGCTTATTGGCAGGCCTTTGTGTTAATGTTTCCAGGTTGGTTGCAAAACACACAGCTACCGGATGAGAGACTCTCCTGGCCAACCCAGTGACCTTCCTTACCCTCCATGGCACAGTCTGCTCTCTGCCTGTGGCTGGTCTGGAATGGCCAGCCCTGCCAGGGTCACACAGGCCTTGGGAGTGACAGTGACCTCCCTAGAGGTCATTCTGCAAATGCTAAGAGAATAATACCTATCAGAATGCCCAGGGATTCCTTATGCAAAATGGGACAGGAATGGAGAGATGATGGAAAAGACACTTTGTCTAATTTCTCCCTTTCTGTTATTTCGAGGAACAGTTCTCAGTTTGTGATCACCCCGTTCTGCTTCATTGCTTCCCTCTTGCAGAGCACATCACACCAGCCAGGTTAAGTGGGATTCAAGGTCCCTCTGGGAAGGGCAGCCTCGATTTTTGACTCAACACTGAATAAGGAAGCACCTGCAAAAATGAGGTAGAGGAAGAGTTAATCAGGAGTAGAGGGTGGGGTCAATTAGAGGCAGAAAAAGAAATCCAATTTGTATTGGCATTAATGAAAAATATGCTTTAACTTTTATACCAATATGAAACGTGGAGCTACATATTACAAATTACAGGTTGTGAGTCTATGTCAGCTTTATTATTGTTATTACTATTAATGCAATGATATCAAACCTAAAGGGTCACTATGTTTGTTTAATTTATTTTCTGGGAAAGCTTAGCATTTCATTTCCAAGTGAGGACCTTTTATCTGGCCTCTTGGTGACTTGCCCACATTGGCACAAATTGGGCCCCGCCTCTCTCTGGATCTGAGAGCTCCCTAGATTTCTCTCCTTTTAATCATTACCAGGCATATTCTCACAGCTTTACCCTCACTCCATGCTGCAGTCAACCATGGGTCTCACTTCCATTAAGAGTTGATACAATGCTGAGATTTTAATGGTGGCTTGAGGTGGTGTGAAGACAAGGGATGCTGAGAAAAGGCTTAATAGTAATGGAATCACTCTGTGCCACAAAATGCCAAAATGTGTCTCAATCCTGACCTTTTGTGTGTGTGTCCTTGGTTTGGGAAATAGGGACAATTTGTCCCCATACATGACCATGAGCTCTTTATATACTCACATTAGGACAAACTTCAACAGGGAACACATTTTTTCTTCTGCCTTGTGCTCTGTGATTTTAACTTGAGAGAGTGAGAGTGAGCAAGTGGGGGTGGGGAGAGGGGAGGGCTGTTGAGAGAGGACACCACTCCCCTCCCCACCCGCAACATTATTCATTAGGAGAGGATTTTGTTCTCCGTTGGAAGGGAAACTTCTCTCCTCTCAGTAACCAGTAACAACCCTTCTGTTCATCCTTATGTCAAACCTTCACAACTGCACTAATATGATCTCTGACAATTGGAAAGGAGCTAGGAGCACGTTGTAAGGACCCCTGTGAAGTCAGGAGTAGCCCAGGGTCTTCTCAGGGCAAGAACTCCTCCTGACCACCTACTCTCTGCCAGGACCGAGAGACTGAGATCTGTGTGCTGACCTCAGGCCACAGGCTGAGAGAAACCTGAGAAGTGCTTTAATCAAAATCTTCTTGGCTTCAGAAACTACCCGCTTTGTTTCCTGTTCTCCCTGAGGCTTCTTGGCACTGCCAGTAGCCATGTTGCTTTTGCTTTGGTTTTGTGAGAGGAAAGTCCCAGGGAGCCCTGGGGAGCTGCTTTGTGCTCCTGCCCAGGCTGCCCACCCACTTTCAGTCTATAGCCCGATTCAGCGAGCTGATATAGGATGTGAGGGACACAGAATGGGTGAAGTCATACTGGCCATGTTAGCTATTGGCAAAACCAGGCACCAGAAGTGAGACATTAGATAAGTAAGCATTTTACAGTTTAGAGCTGGAGGTGGGGGAATTAAGGACAAAATTCTCAAGCCCTCTTGGACTGCTTCACCCTTCTCTCCCTACCTCTGAGGACTCTGCTGAGGGGGACCCATGGACAAAACTGCCCTGCATTTGTCTGTCACCCCTGCCGTGGCAGCAGATCATGCCCACAGTTGTCACACCATTTGGGGTGGCCTGTAGCTCTCCTGCCATTGTGGCTGATGGGGACTGGGCATTTCACATGATGAAGAAAACAGGAGACAGTGATCAGATCCAGCAATACTAGTCATAATGATTTTCTTTTCCTCTGAGGAGACAGGCCTGGGCTGGATTTCTGCTCTGTTTAATTACAAATGGACATATTATAGCAAATATTAATGATTTAATTAGGAATTCCAAGTCTGACTCAAGTCTGAATATCGTGTTATGATGACCAAGCTTTGAATGAAAATCCATCTCAGAAGAAAAAAAATTCTATTAGGTACAGTGTTGGTGAGATGACCTCATTGCACACTGGGCATATGATGGTGAGGTGTTTCTGGGTCACAAGGGGTTTTGATGCTAGTTCCAGGGTGTATCTTTCATATTTATGATAGTCTATGAAATATGAAAATATTTTAAATAGTTAAGCCAATCCTTTCTTTATAATGTTGGGTTTTGGATAAAGGTTCTATGGCACAGTAGACAAGTAAGGCATTGTGATGGAATCAAGAGGGCAAACTGGGGTTCAAATCCCAGCTCTGTTACTTAGCTGACTTCAAGGCCTCGGGCAGGGCACACTTTCCTGACTCTCCTGGTCTCAGCGATCTCATAAATAAAATGGGATAGTGATCTCGTAAATAAATTGGGATAATGATGTCTACCATGCAGCACTGCCATGAAGATTGAGAGTAGTTCTTGCATAATATTTACTCAGTAAAAGTTAGATTGTTTATCATTATTATCACTAAGAGATATTAGAGCTGGAAGACATCTTTAAGATCTATATGTTCACCAAGATCTGTATGTTCACCACCTCCTACCTCATAGAATAAGAAACTAAGTTTTCAAGAAGCTAAGCAACTTGTAAGCCACATGCAAAATGGTCTCAGAACTGTGATCCACATTCACTGACGCCTGGACAGGCGAGCTGTCTGAGTCCATTCTGGCTGCTATACCAAAAATTAAACATTTGTTTCTCAGTCCTGGAGACAGCAAGTTCACGATCAAGGTGCTGGCAGATTTGGCATCTTGGAGAATACTCTCCCGGTTCATAAACTGCTATCTTCTTATTGTGTTCTCATGTAGCAGGAGGAGGGGGAGGAGCTAGCTCTCTGGGGTCTCTTTTATAGAGGCTCTAATCCCACCATGCGGAGAAGGCGATGGCACCCCACTCCAGTACTCTTGCCTGGTAGGCTGCAGTCCATGAGGTTGTGAAGAGTCGGACATGACTGAGCGACTCTACTTTCGCAAAGATGACTCTTTGCGACCCCATGGACTGTAACCCGCCAGGCTCCTCTGTCCATGGGATTCTCCAGGCAAGAGTACTGGAGTGGGTTGCCATTTCCTTCTCCACAGGATCTTCCCAATCCAGGGTTCAAACCCGGATCTCCTGAATTGTAGTCAGACTCTTTACTGTCTGAGCCACCAAGGAAGCCCCATGTTGTTGATGATGACTGCTAAATAAGATTTTCTGAAGTGTTTTAATTTTTTTTCTTTGTTTCCCATTGGGTTTTTTTTTTTTTAATTTTATTTTATTTTTAAACTTTACATAATTGTATTAGTTTTGCCAAATATCAAAATGAATCCGCCACAGGTATACATGTGTTCCCCATCCTGAACCCTCCTCCCTCCTCCCTCCCCATTCCATCCCTCTGGGTCGTCCCAGTGCACCAGCCCCAAGCATCCAGTATCGTGCATCAAACCTGGACTGGCGACTCATTTCATACAAGATATTCAGGTCTTGAAACTTGCATATTGCTTGTTTCTCTAATGTCACTGTCTTTGTTGGTCTAGCCCTCTGATTCCCTTTAGCTGGAATGTTTATTATGTTTTTGTCCAGTGATTCGTTGATTCTTTCCCATCTTGGCCTTGTTTTCCCCAAAGAAAATAGAATATCTAAGCAAAAGGGCCATATAACTCATTTTACCTAACCTTGCGGTTCCCAGAGTTTTGCTTTCACTGATTAGTAAAAACTTTCTTCCCTCCCTCATTCTTTCCTTCCTTCCTTCCTATTTTCTTCTGTTTTGTAATGGATATAAGTTTGTCAACATTTTAGTTTTCCAAGAGCTTTAAAAAGGCTCCCTTTATCTATGGATATCACTTCATGAATATAAAAGACCTTTGAATAGGATTAAAAATAGAAAGAACATAAATATTAGACTTAAGAGCTTTTCTCAAGGGAAAAAAAATCAGATATTGGCACTGTCTGTGTGAATCACTTTAAATTTTGTCACAGACCAACAGAGATCCATAAGTGAATAAATGGGAACTGCTAGTCTAAGAGACAGGAGTTAGACTGTGATATAAACTGGACAACCTTAACTTATCAGGGCTTCCCCAATGGTTCACCGGTAAAGAATCTGCCTGAAATGTGGGAGACCCAGGAGACATGGGTTGGATCCTTGGGTTAGGAAGAACCCCTGGAGGAGGAAATGGCAACCCACTGGAGTATTCTTGACTGAGAAATTTTATGGACAGAGGAGGAGTCTGGCAGGCACAGTCCAGGGGGTCTCAAAGAGTCGGACATGACTGAGCTACTGAGCATGTACATGCACACAACCTATTAGAAGCCTAGAATGGGGACAACAATTTTGAACAATTTGAATTTTGACTTCACAGGACTGCTGAGGATCAAAGTGACATGGAAGATGCTTTTCTATTGTTCTGTTCAAATATAGTGGGTTATTATTGTCATATCAGTAAGCATTATGGCCCACCTAATTTTATGTCTGTGTGTTTTACATATATAAATTTATCTATTTTCTATCTAGATAGTTAGCTATCATCTGCCTAATTATATATATCTATATCATCTATCTATCTATCTATCTATATATATATATATATATATATCTGTACATGAGAGTCTGTAGTAGAGTCTGTAGGAAAATAGTTCATCAACAGAGGGGCAAACAATGGAAGTGACAATAATCCTGGCTTCCAGTCATAGACTAGTGAGCACAAAGGATTTTGGGAGCACAGAGGAAGAAATTATTGTGGCCTCTTCCTAACAGAATTTACATGAATACAGACACCATCTGCACTGACTGTACTCTGGAAGAACTTACCTCAAATAGTAGACACAGCTTCACAAAGAACTTTGGACTGCCTAAAATATATGGGCTAGCTCCCCAGAATGGGATCTTGCTGGCAAGGCAGTGATGCTAGAAACTAAGTAATATGGAGCTGGAAAGAACCTTTAAGAAGAAATACAAACTATTTTTCTCTCATTGTTGTCACATGCCTGTTTCCTAAGCAGATGTTGAGTCATGTTCTTTCCTAGCCCATAGATGATGGAGCATTTGTTGATCGTGGGAGCACACACATTTCAGGCAACTGAAGCTGGACAAATATCATGCTGAGCCATTACTGCAGATTGGAAGGCTAAGATGCACAGAAACTCATTAATAATGCATGGCACATGACTGCTAGGGCCACCGTTTAGAACAAATCTGTCCAACCCAACTAAACTCATGGTCTTTCCCACAAACATACAGTCATATCTGTATGACAGCTATATATCTTAATGGATAGAATGACTGAGGTTAATATGAAAGTAATGGACTTCTGTTTTCCTCTCTTCCCCCAAATGACCTGCCTTTCATCTTTCTCTTGACTAGTTCCCTAACTCTAGTCACAGTTGAATTGCTTTTTCCAAGCTCCAGAGACAGATACTAATTTGGGGGGCAATTAGTTCAGGTGTTACGTGAGGCCCTGCGAACCTATGCTTTCTCAGATATCAAACAAGTCAGGTTATCCAATTATTTCTGAAAGTATTACTGTGTTTTCACTTTAGTACATTTCTACTCTTTGGCCCATTGTTTACCTCAGAGAGGAGCAAAGAATGAATTCAAGTTACAGTCTGACATTACAATGAGATTGCCAATAGAAATCAATGACTTGTCCCATGACAAGCTAGGGTTTATGAGGCAGCCTAACGGTGTCCTTATATCTTTGCCTACCTCATTGTATTGCCATTCAAGCGGATTATATAATTTTCCTGTTATAAAGGGGGTATAGTCAGGGCAAAAGAAAGTCTAGTTGAGTTTAATAAAGCTGGAAGTAGTGCTACAGAAGACTTACAGAAAAAAAGAATATTACAAATAGGGTATTCCAATAAGAGTAGTCTGGGTTGTCTGTTAAGGTTGATATTTATGTCCACACTTATTGACCTTAGAAAGGAAATATAGATAGAGCAGATAGAGGTTAAGGAACTTAACTTTTCAGCAGCAGGAGCCTAGATCTCAGTGGAATTGAAAAGAGCTATATTCAGTGTAGTGAAATATCATTCATCCACTTTGTACTTATGAAAACTTCTGCTTATTTGGGTAAAATGGCTAAAAAAAACCCCACACCCTTTTCCAAACAATGCAGAAAAGGCATAATGGAGACCATGGAGTCACTGAAGATGTGCATAGTTCTAATGCTGTGCTATCTGATATGGAAGCCACAAGCCCCATGTGGTTACTGATGTCTTGAAATGTATAGCCTGAAATGCTGCTGCTGCTAAGTCACTTCAGTCGTGTCCAACTCTGTGTGACCCCACAGACGGCAGCCCACCAGGCTCCCCTGTCCCTGGGATTCTCCAGGCAAGAACACTGGAGTGGGTTGCCATTTCCTTCTATAATGCATGAAAGTGAAAAGTGAAAGTGAAGATGCTCAGTCGTATCCAACCTTCAGCAACCCCATGGATTGCAGCCTTCCAGGCTCCTCCATCCATGGGATTAGCCTGAAATGAGATGTGCTTTAATTATAAAATATATACCTACTTTCAAGGACTAAGCATAAAGAAATAATGCAACATATCTCACTAATAATTTTAATTTTGCTTACATGTTGAAATGATAGTATTTTGGATGTATTTGATTAAATAAAAAATTAATTTCACATGTTTATTTATACTTTAAAATGCAGCTACTATGTAAAATTACATACATAGCTTGCATTATATTTTTAGTGGCTAGTAGTGGTCTAATGCAACACCTAAATGAGATTATCTGAGCAGCAAATTTCTGTAATTTGTCCTTATTTAAATTAGAATGTCAATATGCATTCTGCTTCTGTGGGATATGGATTTGCATCCACGAGTGTGATGTGTGTCTACACACACATCCATATTCATGCAAGTGTGAAGAATCCCATCACCTTTGGAATGAGAGAAATCATCTCAAGAAATCCAAAGTTGTTGTTTTCACACACAGAAATGATATTTTTCCCCCTACATCTCTTTGTTTTAATAAAGCCAGCAGCCCCAAAGAGCACAACTTGGAAGAGGCTACTGGAACAATTTATTATTTCCTCTCCGTGGATTAGAGAGGTGGTACTTGGAGCAGCTTGTTAAAGAGAAGAGCTTGGCCCTTGCCCTTGCTCTGTGTTTAATGACCCTCTCTTCATGTGCCACCTCTCTAATCTGCACAGAGATAGGTACAAATTGTATCTATAATGCTATATTACTTAACAGTAAAATGTATGATAAATCATAGAATTGCATCTTTACCTTGTAATTGGTGAGATGTGTTGCATGAGAGATCCCCTAACTCAGTAGAGAGTGGTCGCTCTCATACAAAACTGCCTCTCTTAAATGAAACCAATTCAGCCCACAAGTGATGAGGGGAGAGTTAAAGCCCTTTTAATTAAAACAAGTAAAAATATGACTTACAATGATTTTAGAGGCTCCTGGGTTCAAACAACTGCTTAATAATCCTCTATTTGAATGGAGCCTCTTCTTTTCTTTCTTCTCTAGGCAGTAGGGCTGGACCATCTGTAAAAAATGGGTACCTGAGAGGACATTTGGTGAATGCATGTTCTCATCTATAGTAATCGTCACTTTTAATTTGTTCCCCTTAGCCAGATGCGTTTATTATTTTTGAAACTTGTAGTCTCCCTACTCTTACCACATTCATATGTTTCATTCACAACACTTTTTGTTTTAAATCTGTTTTGTTTTGTTTTTTACCTATATAACCTACTCCCTAATTCTTCAGAGTTCTTGTATCATATTTTGTCTTATTTTCTTAAGCTTCTGGGCTTACTTTTCTTTTTTTTAGCACAGCCTGTTTTTGTGTCCTCTCTCCCTAACTGCTAAGCTGCTTAACTTCCCAAGTATCAATGGCAAAGCAACCAGCATCAGGGCATTTATTGCTGCAGAAAGTTGGAGTCCAAATGATTGTTACTCCATTCCTACGAATGCATGGAGGTTTTAGTAGTAATATACGTAATGTAGAAAGAGATAGGGACAACAACATCTAGATCAAGATTGTAAACAGTCATATCTGTGTTCTGGATACAGAAAATCTCTGACCAACAATATATATAATTTGATCATTGACTGTTCAGAAGTTAGTTATGAAGACAACTGAAATGAAATTTGACAGACAAGTTTAAATTAAACTTGCAATTGCTGGCTTATACAAATTAGACTGTTCCAGTTGAATGAGGCCATAGACATGGCTAATCTTTCAGAAAGAGCTGAGCACACTTGAATGCAATAAGTTGTTGTTGTTTAGTCACTAAGTCATGTCCGACTCTTTGTGACCCCGTGAAATACAGCACACCAGGCTTCCGCCTCCATCACCATCTCCCAGAGTTTGCTCAAACTCCTGTCCACTGAGTACGTGATGCTATCCAACCATCTCATCCTCTGTCATCCCCTTTTCCTCCTGCCCTCAATCTCTCCCAGCATCAGGATCTTTTCCAGTGGGTCAGCTCTTTGTATCAGGTGGCCAAAGTATTGGAATCTCAGCTTTAGCCATCAGCCCTTCCAGTGAATATTCAGGGTTGATTTCCTTTAGGTTTGACTGGTTTGATCTCCTTGCAGTCAAAGGGATTCTCAAGGGTCTTCTCCAGCACCACACTTCGAAAGCATCATTTCTTTGGATGCAGTAAGCAGTACTAGCGCACTGGTGCCTTGAAGGAGATCTGGATCTCCAGCCAGTTTCCCTGCCACCAGTCATCCTTCTTGCCATTCCTTCAGAGTCAATCTCAGAAAGCTTCTCTTTAGGAGCTAAATTCTGGGACTCATTGTTTGGAGTTGAAAAATATCCAGTAAAAGTTGTTATATACTTGCTGCTTATGTTTTCTATCTATTACTAAGCAAATGAGTGAGCTTCCATGACGTGATTTTTCATTTAATTTTTTATATGTATGTTCTTAAGAATGATAACATAGATTGTGTGGTCTCAACTTAATTCAATCCCCTTTCAAGTCCGACTTTTTGAAAAGAGTAGAAGGGCAGATTTTGGATATGAGTCAATGATTCTCTCCAAGCAGACATAGGAATATTATCAAAATTGCAGCCTAGCACAGCCTACTTGAAAAAGTGGTGGGTTTGGAGGTGGGGTTGCCTTATGGTTTTCAGTTACGTCTGTATTGCTTTTCCTGCAATCTACTGTTTCACATCTTAGTAAAGAGAAACAATTCATTTGGTGAATAATCTATAATACAATTTCCAGAAGCTACCCTGCCATTTCTCAACTGCCAGATATTTTTTATTTTTACTCTGCCTGTAACCAAGGAAAACAAGGTTGCAAAATGATGCCAGCTTATGCTTTTCAGCTATGAGATGTCAATAGCCCTTGATTTTGTTGCTGTTGTCACTAATTTCTGCAAGTTCACAAAAAAGTGTCATAAAAACAAATTGCTTTTAAACATCTTATCGTTATTCATCCAGTATTCTTATGAAATATAAGAATATATTTGCCATAGTTTTTGAAATCACTTTTAATCACCAATATTCATGCCTGTAGAAAAGACTACTTAGACTCTATTTTTTATTTTCCTCTCAGTTTTTTTCCTTCCTTGTGTTTTCATGCTGACATTTTTACTGTGAAGTCACATTTTCATCTAGGACAATGGCATCTTGTTTTTAAAGCAAACAAACATGAGACAATTTGTTTTGAAAATATGTGGGTTGATGACAAAGTCATAAGAATTTCAGAGAAATGTCAGCGCAAGTGTCAGGAGATCCAGTGCTCATGTATTTCTTATATGAAAATGGAATTTGGTGCCTTATGTACTGACAGCCTCCACAGTGCGCAGAAGTTTCTTTGTTTTTACTCAGCACTGCTTTCCTCTTGCACTCTAAGCCCACTTGATGATTTCGAAAGATCAATTCTACTTTGCAGTGAATGTGTCTCTTAACCTTTTTTCCTAGAAACTGAAACATTATATGAGTCCCACAAAAGGGGAAACTCTAAGATGAACAGCAAGGAAGCAAAGGGTTATATTATAATTCACATAAAACAGAACACGTTCACTAATCAGTACTCATATCATACATTTGTAAAAACGACTGCCTGACAGGTGAAAAATCTATTTTTTTGAACAGCATATTTTAGTCTTAAATCAATCCAACACAATAGTTCCTTTTTTCGCTTTACACAAACTCTCTTTCACCTTTTGATAAACTGTACCCCTGTGAGCCATAGAATGTTTCAGATTCTTACTCTTTTCTGTGTTGCAGCAGTATTTTGAGGGCAACACAAAGCAGATTCATTTGGCAGAATGTTTTTATATGCATATCAATGCAAAGGTAGGATTTAATGATTTTGAGGATTAAAGGCTCTGTCCGAAACTTTGTAATGTGCTGTGAAATACTTGCAGTGCAAATTAGACTCCTGACCCGCTGAGGCCTCTCTGAGGTATTCTATTTTAACCTGGTGTATGGAGCACAATAGCAATAAATCTTGAAGTAGATTAAGTAATTTCCCCATTGTAGTGTGTCTATTGGAGTTTCAAATAACCCAGCATAGAGATGCAAAGTCTTGATACATTTGGATATTCCAGACTGTAGCCCCTCTGTATTTAAAAAAAAAAAGTTTCTACAGGACAGCATCCTATACTTTGACACCCTTTAAGAGTATACATGGATGTCCTACTGAGTTGAGTGAATGCTGATTATTTTGCTGCTCCTGAATCCTTAAAAATAAAATAAAAGAAAGACCGGGAAGAAAAGATGATCCATTTGTATGTTTCAACTATGCTGAACATTGTATGAAACGGAAGCTTGAGATAGTATGACACTCTCAAGTCTCAGGCTGCCATTGGGGATTTGATTTACTTTGCTGTCTTGCTTGGAGATGTTGTGGTTTGGCTTAGCAGTTTTGGCTGGAAAAGTCTCTGGGGCTCATTTGAGAAGGCGTGATGAGCATCAGTACTCCAGGGCAGACAGAACAGCATGTGCAAGGCTCAGAGCTGGGTCCCGTGACAGCAGAGCTTCTGCATGGGAGCCATCTTGAATTCAGCATTTCAGGAGGAGAGAAAATTTTCACTGTGTCTTCTCTGTGCCAACACTTTTGTGAGGTAAAGGTCAGATCTACATAATGAAACAAAAGTCAGGGCCAGGTCGGGGGCAAATGGACTTGTTTAATCCAGGAGGCCAACAAACTTTGGAGATTTGATTGAAAACCCAAATGCTTCCCTGGGAATAAGCATTAAATTAGTATGGAAAAATCTAAATGTGCCCTTGGTTTTTTGTTCCTTTCTACAAATGACAAGTCCTCTCATTAAACACATTTTAAAAAGCAGAAACTATGGGCTTAAGCAGAACACTATACAGCCCACTCATTTCTCTGCTCCTTTGAAGAAAAGAGCTGTGGGCATTATTGTCCTTGGAGGGAAAGAGCACTTGGTAATATCGTGCTAACAGCACATTAAGAAGAATAAACAAGAGAAGTATAGCTTGGGAGACCACTCCTCTAAGAGCTCCAACTGCTCTGTTTTCCAGATCAAACCTCAGTGTCTTTCCAATGGACAGTCCGTTGGAAGGAAGCTGGAGGGCTGGGTGGCTCTGTAGCCCAAGCAAAGAGGAAATGTGCTGCCTATACGTTTATGGAGAATGGTATGCATATGTGTGACTGTGGGGGTGTGCATGTGTTTGAGGATGTGTGTGCACATGCATTTGTATGGGGAGCATGTGCACATATAGATACATATGTATGTGTGATGGGTGTGTAGGTGGTGTGTGTTAAAAAAAAATGTTATACACATGACCCGTGATTTGTTCAAATATCAAACACCTTTTCCTCCCTCTGCCCCTCCTGCAGTCCTTGACTCTTTGCTCTTAGTTATTGTAGTTTGTTCCCATGAAGACCAAGAAAAAGAAGAGCTTACTGCTTCTTAATGGTGATATGATGAAAATATAAGTGCCCCCTTTGTGATTTTTGATGAGGCAGAGCAGACTTTGGGCTAGGAATCTACTCCCGCACTTTAAGTTGGGGAAGCAGAAGCATTTGTTGCAAGGATTTGAGTCCACACGATGCTTAAATAACATACCCAACTCCCCTGATTTTCCATGGCTTCCTCACTGTTTTGCCAGCTCACCATCCCAGTGAGTCTCCACCGAAGCTCCTTCCTCCTGCTATCACTTTCCTCTTGGAGCTGTCTAACATGGTATATATTTCTTTTTCTTCCTTATGTGTGTCTCTAATTTACAAATAATGGAGTAAAATTTCAATATCCTAGAACCTTAGACCTCAGGCTTGGAATCACAGAAACTTAAAGCCAAATAGGACCTTGGTAGGCTCCTCCATCCATGGAATTTTCCAAGCAAGAGTACTGGAGTGGTTGCCGTTCCCTTCAGAGAATCTTCCCAACCCAGGGATCAAACCCAGGTCTCCTGCATTGCAGGCAAAAGCTTTACCAACTGCACCACCAGGGAAGCTCTAGATAGGACCTTGAGGATATTCTAATTCAGTTCCCTTATTAACAGATGAGCATGTATAGAGCAGATACCAGAGGGCAGCTGACTGTGGCTCTGAGTACTCAAGCAATGTCATTGGGTTGACATGGACATCTCACTAGAAGTTGTGAAAATCTGTCTCATGGGAGTGACTGCAAACAATGCAAAGGACATTTCCATTGGGAGATTAAATGTGGTAACTCACAATTGTGAAAGTTCTTTGTGAGCTATAATGTGATAAATGCATAAAATGTAAGGTGATTATGTTTTTTTTTAATAACTGATAATGTACTAGCTGAAAAATTGTACCATAACTTTTGAGACTGTAAAAACTGAAAAGTCTTAAGTGTGTATTCCAAAGAAGCTCTCCATTGTCTCAAAATTATTTAATATTTACTTTGTAGAAAGTTGCTTTGACCATTCAGCCCCTTTAGACAAGAAGGAATCATTCATGCAGTTACAGAGAAAAAGGACTGGATGGGAGGTCTACAGGCCCAGATTCTGTTCTTGCTTTAGATTTTTGCAATATTTATTCACTTGATGACCTGAATGACCATTAAGTGTTTAACCTAAGTAGAACTCATCATTTTCTTTCATGGAAAAGAGGTCCCGTCCTATGGCTCTTACAGTGAATGGAACTATCAAGTGGTCATTTGCCCTAACCAAAAATGTGGAAGGCATGCTTCCCTTCTATGTCTTCCTTACCTCTTCCTGCTCCATCACCAGGGTCTGTCATATTTTATTCCTAAATATTTCTTCAATATCTCCACTTCAGTGTCCACATTTTCCATCTCTCACTTGTTATAGTTTTAAGTGGTCTCCCTTTCTCTAGTCTTGCCCTTTTCTTCTTCAAGTGCTAGCCAGATTGAACTTATAAATTATAAATTTGATTAGCTCACTGCCCTGTTAATGACTTCAGAATGCCCTAAGGAGGAAGTTCAAAGTTGTTACCTCCACCCGCAGGCCTTTCATGACATGGCCTCTGCCACCTACCCAGTCTCCTCTTACTCCACAGCCCTTACTCCAGTCTGCATCATCCTATTTTTTTCCTTCAGTGCACCATCTTACTTCTCACCTCTGAATTCTCACACATGTGGTGTTCTTGGCCGAATACCTAATGGTAAGCTCTTTTTTCCATCTCTTCATATGCTTAATTCCATTTTATCTTTCAATCTCAGCTTAAATATTCCTTTGTCAACCTTTATTGTTAATATATATTTCTATTAGCACACTTATCACAAATCATTATGCAGTCTGTGGTTCCTAATTCCGTAAGCTCTCTGAAATTGGAGACCAGGTGTATGCAGTTTCTGTGTTTCCAGGTTTTACTCCAGTGCCTCATATATAGGATGGAGAAGGCAATGGCACCCCACTCCAGTACTCTTACATGGAAAATCCCATGGACGGAGGAGCCTGGTGGGCTGCAGTCCATGGGGTCGTTAGAGTCGGACACGACTGAGCGACTTCACTTTCACTTTTCACTTGCATGCCTTGGAGAAGGCAATGGCAACCCACTCCAGTGTTCTTGCCTGGAGAATCCCAGGGACGGGGGAGCCTGTTGGGCTGCCGTCTATGGGGTCGCAGAGAGTCAGACACGACTGAAGCGACTTAGCAGCAGCAGCAGCATATATATGATATGCCTAAATAAATGTTTGTTGAGTAAATGAACGCATAACTGTCAGTGACTTATTATGTGAGCTTGAACAAGTCACTCTTCTTATTTGGGACACTGTTTCCTTCATGTGTAGCGGGAGAACACTGAATTAAAATGACGTGAGGGTGGCTTCTAGTTTGAGTTATATGAATTTATCTTTCATGTTTGTTAACATAGGAAATGTAATACAAATTTCAAAGTAGCTATGAGTGAGTGATACATTTCCATTTTTTATTTGAGCTTATACATTTTAAAAGTTTGTAATCTTTTTTCACATCTGGATCAATACTCTACCTCATGATAAATATCTTCCTAATAATGTAGGTAATGAGTGGTCATCATTAATGCCCAAGATCAAGAGTATTGATCATTTGCACCCTGATAATTTGGAGTTTCAGCTTCAGCATCAGTCCTTCCAATGAACACCCAGGACTGATCTCTTTAGAATAGACTGGTTGGATCTTCTTGTAGTCCAAGGGACTCTCAAGAGTCTTCTCCAACACCACAGTTCAAAAGCATCAATTGTTTGGCACTCAGCTTTCTTTACAGGCCAACTCTCACATCCATACATGACCACTGGAAAAACCATAGCCTTGACTAGACAAACCTTTGTTGGCAAAGTAATGTCTCTGCTTTTGAATATGCTATCTAGGTTGGTCATAACTTTCCTTCCAAGGAGTAAGCGTCTTTTAATTTCATGGCTGTAATCACCATCTGCAGTGATTTTGGAGCCCCCCAAAATAAAGTCTGACACTGTTTCCACTGTTTCCCCATCTATTTCCCGTAAAGTAATGGGACCAGATGCCATGATCTTCGTTTTCTGAATGTTGAGCTTTAAGCCCACTTTTTCACTCTCCTCTTTCACTTTCAAGAGGCTTTTTAGTTCCTCTTCACTTTCTGCCATAAGGGTGGTGTCATCTGCATATCTGAGGTTATTGATATTTCTCCTGGCAATCTTAATTCCAGCTTGTGCTTCTTCCAGCCTAGCATTTCCCATGATGTACTCTGCATATAAGTTAAATAAGCAGGGTGACAATATACAGCCTTGACATACTCCTTTTCCTACTTAGAACCAGTCTGTTGTTCCATGTCCCATTCTAACTGTTGCTTCCTGACCTGCATATAGGTTTCTCAAGAGGCACGTCACCTCCTGTGAAGAGTTGACTCATCAGAAAAGACCCTGATGCTGGGAGGGATTGGGGGCAGGAGGAGAAGGGGATGACAGAGGATGAGATGGCTGGATGGCATCACTGACTCAATGGACATGACTTTGGGTGGACTCTGGGAGTTGGTGATGGACAGGGAGGCCTGGCCTGCTGCAATTCATGGGATCACAAGGAGTCGGACACGACTGAACTGAACTGAACTGAATTTGCTGCTGTGGCTGCTAAGTCGCTTCAGTTGTGTCCGACTCTGTGCGACCCCATAGACGGCAGCCCACCAGGCTCCCCCATCCCTGGGATTCTCCAGGAAAGAACACTGGAGTGGGTTGCCAATGGGTTCATTGGCTTCCAGTGGGTTCATTGCCTTCTCCAATGCATGAAAGTGAAAAGTAAAAGTGAAGTCACTCAGTTGTTTCCTACTCTTAGCGACCCCCTGGACTGCAGCCTACCAGGCTCCTCCATCCATGGGATTTTCCAGGCAAGAGTACTGGAGTGGGTTGCCATTGCCTTCTCCCTGATAATTTGGAAATTATCAAATTAGGGATTCCCCAGTGACTCAGAGGGGAAAGCATCTGCCCGCAGTGTGGGAGACCTGGGTTCAATCCCTGAATTGGGAAGATCCCCTGGAGAAGGAAATGGCAACCCACTCCAGTACTCTTGTGTAGAAAATTCCATGGATGGAGGAGCCTGGTGGACTACAGTCCATGGGTTGCAAAGAGTCGGACAGGACTGAGTGAGAAGTCTGTTAAGTCTGTTAATTTTGAAATTTGTTGACTTTGTGGATCTGTGAAAGAACCTATAAGAAATATGCTTTTCTTGAATAATTTGGGCCCAGTTTAAAAGAAAACAAATGCCTCAGAAGAAACACATTTTCATTCTTTATCCAGGTTAATGAAATGGTTGCTTGAAATTAGTGGACTAAGGATGGAAGCCAGTCAATATTTCTCAACTACCTTGAACCTTTGGAAGTTGACCATCAATGTTTATATGGTAGCTAAGTCTTAGGTCTTTAATTTCACTGCTAAATGAAAAAAAATATAGTGTATTTCAGTGAGTCTACAGATTATCTATGTGAGGAATCAGTTGAGCTAAGATATTCCTAATGGCAAAGACAAGCAACAAGGTATTTCAGAGTAAAAATGCAGAGAAGAAATTTTTGAGCTTCTTGTTCTTAGTTTTTGGATGATCCCAAGGTAAGGAATACACATAATCTACTGTCAGAGAGAGCCAGTTTGGGGGAACCATGATGCAAATCCAGAGACATAGATACCACATTTCCTCCCCAGAGAAGCTGAGAAAAGGTCAGGGCTTTATACTGGGAGAATGATCCAATTAAATACCAATATGAAGCCAGCAGGCTATGTGCCCCCCAAACAAAGCTAGCTATGCATTCTTATCAGTGTCTCTTTGAAGACGCCCTCAAACTTGACCCTGTAGTCATTGTCTTTGCTTCTCCTGATTCAGAAATATAAGCAACTTTCCAAGTTTTTGTCCTTGACTTTTCTTTTTTTTGTTGTTACCCTTTTCTATCTTATTGTGCTTATGTTTTAATATATCTGCTCTATGGTGGTGTGGTACTGGAATTAAACACTCTACATCTAGGATGATTTTTCCAATTTACTGCCTTCTGGGACAAGAATTTATTCCTTAGACCTGCCAATCTGCCATTGCTAGTAAATGATATACTGGTTTACAGATCTGAATACTGTTAGATGGGGAAAGAAAATCATGGAAGAAAAAATGATTTTCATCTAAGACTGAATTCCAGACAAAGCATTGGTGATAGTGTTTGAGTAGACAGTGCATCAGCGTGGCTTTGTGTTAGGTAGAAGTGCCAGCTTACAGCAAGCAGGAGAGAACTCAAAAACAAAATAAAAACTAGGTCTACCTCTGCTTATTCAAATACCACCCACAACTTTCTGGGAGAAGAACATATGCAGAGCATATTTGAAAACATTATAAGGCATGCATAAAGTACAATATTAGTCAATTTTATATGCTCAGTTGCATGAAATCTGTGTGTTTAAAAAATATAATAATTTGCATTTCATGGCTTTTGATAACCTCAGGAGTGCACTTGAAATTCAGCACATGCCCACAGCACCTCCCAGCTCACCCCATTTTTAACTGAAGACCAATGGTTTCTATTAAGGGATCAGGCAGGGCCTCTGACAAGCCAGTCAATAACTATGTGAGGTTACTTCATTAATGCTATAATGGCTGATAGAGTGAGAGGCAAAAAACAGGTTCCTGACAGCAGCAAATGAAAATGATAGAGATTCCTGAAGCAATGCGCCTTTCCTTTGTCATTGTCTTTTGCTTCGCTTATTCAAAATGTGGCATTTATGTATTCAGTCTTGATGAATGTTGCAGGCTTTAAGTACTTTTTCCATCTCTAATGCAGTGCCGATTGCACATTGTTC
Organism: Bubalus bubalis; assembly: GCF_019923935.1. Lineage (NCBI taxonomy): Eukaryota > Metazoa > Chordata > Mammalia > Artiodactyla > Bovidae > Bubalus > Bubalus bubalis. Next base: position 41,995,086 of record NC_059168.1, on the reverse strand, counting down.
TCTCTTTCTCTCTCTCCTCATCTCCCTCTCTCTCTTTTTTTCCTATAACCTCTGCTGTCAAGGCACTGCAGGCTGAAGGGTTGCAGGCACTGGCTAAATAGCTTTTGTGCTATAAATGGTGAGGGTGCTGGGACAATGCATCATAAGTGCTGGTTGGGTCATAGAGCAGAGAAGGTGGTGGGAGCCGGACCCTGAAGCCAAAGTAAAGTGGTGCAAGTCCCCCTGGCCCTGCCATTCACTTGCCTTTATTTAGAAATCAAATGGACATCCCCAAGGAATGTAAAGACATCTCTGTGGAGTTCAGACAAGGGTGCCATTGGGAGACGAAAGCCCCCTGCAGGTGAATCAAGAAGACAAGCCACATGACCATGTTCAGAAACATGCTTAGCTCTGGGGAGGCTGTGCTCACCTAACTGTCTGGCTTCTCAAATCTGGGTTTATTTCCAGTTTTTCAGTGCCTCGATGGACATTCTGATCCTTGAGGGGACCATGCGCTCTGTTTGGATAAGAGGAAACAGAAGGTGACGGGTCTCTGGCATCAAAGAGAAGGAGCTTTAGTGCAGTTAGAGGGGGAGGTGCAGGCATTTCCGTGATACTGCTGGCCACCTCCTCTGAGGAGGGTCATTGTCAAGCTAAGAATAGACTCATAAGGAAGTCAGAGTTGAGAGTGTCTTGGTGCCCATTCTGATGGGCAGATTTATAGTTGCCACTTGCACCTTCAGGGTCATGTGAACCGCAAGCCATTTTGGAAGGAGAGATGTGAAAATCAACTGATAAATATGTATATTTGAATTTCATCATCTTTCATCAGAGAACTGATCAGCTTTGTGGGGTGCTTGTCTTCACCTGGCAGAATATCAAAACAATATCAACGTGGACAGAGATGAGGCAGGGCAGGAATGAAAAATGGGATGGCTTCACACAACTCGGGTGGCAGAACATAGCCTCAAATAACCACCATATGTTTTTAGAACAGATTCAAAGCCCTTGTGAAGGAGACTGGATTCAAAGATAAACCAACCAACCCACCCAGCCACAATTAAATGCATAATTGTGGTCTGGATGTACAGGTGATTACTTGGCCAGAAGCACCTTAGCAGAAAGGTCTGACCTTCATTTTTCTACGGTTCCATCACAGAGGGTGGTGGTGCTCTTCCATCTTTATTTACTGCAGAGGTTCAGAGCAGTAGTTCTTCTCCAATCAAAGACTGAGCTGGCCTGAACTATATAGTATCTTTCTCTGAGTAACCTCAGTTATTTTGGTAATTACAAATTCTATAGTCATTGTGCCATTTTTCCTCCATCACTCTTTACCAATAACTTACATGGTAGAGTTTATTCTCTCTTTTTCATAAATGCTATGGGTTGACATGTGTTGTCACCTATATTCAGATGTTGAAGTTCCAGCCCCTAGTACCTTGGAATGTGACTGTATTTGAAGATGGGGTCTTTAGAGAGGTAATTAAGATAAAATAAAGTAATATAAGGAGAGAAAATTAGGACATAAGTATAGACTGAAGAGCATGGTGAGATATAGGGAGAAGATGGTGTAAGTCTCAGAAGAGACAGACCCTGCTCATAACTTGACCTCAGACTTCTAGCCTCCAGAATTGTAAGAAAATAAAATTTCTGTTGCTTAAGCCAGAAATCTCCTATCAAATGTCCTCAGTGATCAGCATTTTAATGGATGAGTGCATGTTTTTGATTTTTACTTATGAATTCTGTTCAGTTCAGTTCCTGTAGAATTGAATTGTGAAGTTTGAAAAGTTCACATACATAAAAAGCTTCATATAACTATGATATTCTATAACCTATTTATTTTGCTCTGCATTATCATGTTGACATGTTTTGATAAATATAGAAATAATCTGTTCATTTTATCTGCTGTCTAGTACTCCATTGTATAATTATACCACTATTTATTTATCCTTTCCCCTACTAGAATTTTGATTTATCCTTTCCCCTACTAGAATTTTCCCCTAGAATTTGGATTATTTCTATTTTTGTGTAGTAATGAACAGTACTGTCATGAATATTTTTACAGGTGTTTTCTATAGTACAGCCTGGGAGTTCTCTAAGCCATGTTCCCAGAATAGGAATTAATTGGATCATAGCATCTGGAAGTTGGTGATGGACAGGAAAGCTTGGCATGCTGTATTCCATGGGGTCACAGAGTTATACACTACTGAGAGACTGGACTGAACTAATATATACATATTTTCAACCTAACTTTTTATTTTCAAATTGCTTGTTCAAATAATTATATCAGCTTCTCCTCCTAGCAACAGAGTACTAACATCCCCATTTTCCCATAACCTTACCAACACTTAGTATTATCAGTATTTGTAATTTTCTTCTGATAGGAGTGAATGGTGTCTCATTATTGTTTGGAGGGACTTCTTAACAGCCATAATCACAATGGATAGTATTCATTGAGCCCTTATCAAATGTCAGGTTGTGTACAATTTTTTTTGGATCTTATTTAATCTTTACAATCATTGTATGAAGTTGGCATGGTTACTATCACCTGCATTTTGCAGATAAGAAAACTGAAGTTTAGAATGATTAAGTAACTTGCTTAAGGCCAGACAACTACCAGGTGATTAAACAAGAATTAGAATGTATCTGATTCCAAAGCATATTCCATTAGTTGGGATTTTCTCGAAAGGAAACCCTGAGACAGATAGTTGGGTGCAGATAGTTCATTTGGGAGTTGATAACAGAAGACTCTTGAGAGTCCCTTGGACTGCAAGGAGATTCAACCAGTCCATCCTAAAGGAAATCAGTCTTGGGTGTTCATTGGAAGGACTGATGCTGAAGCTGAAACTCCAATACTTTGGGCACCTCATGTGAAGAGTTGACTCATTGGAAAAGACTCTAATGCTGGGAGGATTGGGGGCAGGAGGAGAAGGGGGTGACAGAGGATGAGATGGCTGGATGGCATCACTGACTCAATGGACATGACTTTGGGTGGACTCTGGGAGTTGGTGATGGACAGGGAGGCCTGGCGTGCTAAAGATCATGGGGTTGCAAAGAGTCGGACACGACTGAGTGACTGAATTGAACAGGAAGCAAATATGAAATTATAGGTAGAGTCAGACAAAGTTAAGGGAGTCATTTTAAAAATGTAGTAATGAGCAGGTTGCCACTGCATGGAACTGGGGCTCCATCTTTCTGGGGCTCCTCTGAAAGTTGGTGCATCTAGAATTATCACCTAGTTGTGGGAAACTTTGGGGCATTCACCCTCTCACTCCCATTTCCCTTTGATTGGATTTGGGGCTGCTCTGCATAAGGTCTGACCAAGTTCCCCCAGACCAGAGAGAACCCTCAGTCAGAACAGCAGAGAGAAGTAGGTCCTTGAGAATATCCACCGTGGCTGCAGGAGAACATAGAGGTGGGCCACGTATATGGGGAGTGGCACCAATGCCCTGCCCACCTCCAGCTCCACTTCCATCTGATAAACCAGGAGAAATCTCCACACCAGCTTCTCCCTCTCACAACCTAAGGAGAAGCAGTTGCATTTTAATCTCTGCACTGTGGGGTTGATTTATAATTGATGAGACTTTTCCTACAGAAGTTGATGCACAGTATTATACTTCACCAAAATCATCTAACTTGCTATGTGATGGATATTTTTTTGTCACATCTATTCTTCTTGGTTTTAATTACTTTGTATGTGATAACAAGGCTCATCGCGTACTTTTGATAAAGTGGGGAAAATGTCAATTTCCTCACTGCTTTCTTGTGAAATATATAAAATGAAACTTGCCTCTAACTCTGGAGTGGTTCCTGTGTTTATAAGAATGCATTTTTTTTTTTCACTCTACAAAAGCTTCAGTAAGGTCATGGATATAAAACTGGCCCATAACAACAACAACAAAAAATTACCAGAAATCTGACTGGAAACGATGAAAACAAGGCAATGCATTTAAAAGAAATAATGACAGTTATTTAGATTGGTATAGTTCTTTGGGTTTTCAAAGCATTTTCATGTTATTTCAGCAGGACTGCCTAACAAGAAAGCAATGTGTGCTAAGATCTCAGTATTCCCTCTTATAGATATAAAAATAAATGCTCAGAATGGTTAAAAAAAAAAAAAAGGCTTTGCCAGGGTTAGTCAGTGAATTGGTGACCATGGTTGACCTTGAGCTCTGGACTGCTGATACCCAGTCCTATGCTTGTTCACCCATATTAGTTTTTAAATATGTAGTTTACAGACAACCTGCATCAAAATGGCTGGGTTTACTTATTAAATGGCCAAGCCCTGGGTCTTACCTTAAAGGATAGGTATTGCCTATCCTAATTGGATAAACATCCATTTGCAAACGTGAAAAGCATTTTGATGAACACATGTGTTGACCCTTGTATGTCATGATGATCATGGTATTCTTACCACTCGTAGAAATGGTCTGGAGAGCACAGAAGCCACCCATGATCTACTATTCAGTCTCAGGCAGTGTCTTCACACAACCAGAAGCCCTGATATTCACAGCAAAAGGTTTTTGTTCCCACCCATAGTGGTGGTCATCGTGTTGATGTGAAGAAGCCAGAATTGCTCCAGGAAAAAGAACATATTTGTGGTCATCCTTCCCTTGCCAATAATATTTTTAAGCCAAACAGATTTTCCCCTAGACATGCAGACAGGCTGATTCATGAAATCTGGATAACCTTCCACTTAGTTTTCGCTCTCTCTTTTAAAAATTAACAAATGAGTCCCAACAGCATGTCTGCAATATAAAGAATGACTTATTGTGGCATTGATGAAGTGTCACTTAAGCGAGTTTTAAACACTTCCTGTAAATCTTCTTGTGTTTTAAGAGGCCAAACTATTCATTTTTATTTTTTCTGCCTATCAAAACTCAACTGTGGTTAACATGTTTTCTAAAACCTTTTGGGGAAGCCTGAACTGATTTCTACACCATCAAAATCAACCAGAGATGAGATACTTATCATACTCCCTTGATTTCCAGGATTATTGCCAGAGGCCGTGGCAGCTGTCCAGTTGAGAGCTGATAGGGGTTTACACATTGATGTGGCAGTGGGGGTGGTCATAAGGAATTTGATCCGCATACATTTTGGAAGTAGAGCCAACAGGATTTTCTGATGGATTGAGTGTGAGGCATAAGAGAAAGGGAAGGTCAAGGATGACTCCCAAGTTTTCTCCCTGAGCCACTGAAATGATGAAACTGCAGTAAATTGAGATGGAAGAGACTGCGGATGGTGCAAGTTTTGTTGAGTAAGATCAGCTTGGGATATTTTATACTTGAGACAGCTCTTTGACATCCAGATGGAGATGTCAGTAAACTCTTAGATATATGAGTCTGGACTTTGGGAGACAAGTCTGGACTGAAGATATAAATTGGGGAATCAGCAGCATATAATTCAAATTTAAAGCTCTAGGAATGAAAAGAGGAACTGGGACTAAACCCTGGGGCACTTAGTAGAGGTCAGGAAGGAAACCAGTCAGTTACACTGACTTGGAAGAAACAAACAGTAAGATATGTAGTATTTTAAATGTAAAGGAATAATGGATATTGAGGCAGAACAAATGATTTCCTGTCAAATTCTGCCAATAGTTGACCACTGGGTTTGGTAACATGGAAGTCATGGGTGACCTTTTAAGAGTAGTCTGTATGAACGAGAGAGGCAAAAGCCAGCTTGGAATGTGCTGAAGAGATGAGAGAGAAGATGAACCGGTGCCTGTATTAATTACTTCTTAGTTTACATCTCGTGCACTATTAATTAATTCCAGAGGGTTGCCTCTCTGTTACGGTAGTCCCACATCTTGGGCGCATGATCCTAAGACCACCAATTTAACCAGTTGGATAGAATGCCAATAACCTGCCAGGTACTAAAAAAATTGACCAGTTTCCACAAGCCTGATAACTTGTAGCCAGCATCTAGAAGCGCTTCCCTCTGTTGTAGGGAAGATGATGATAACTGGTCCCAAAATAGCCTGTTCGGCACCCAGCACAGTACCTCATACACAGTAAGTATTTAATAGCTTTTTTTGTGGTCTGAATGGATTTGTAAGAGGATGAATGTGCTTGGGTATATTTGGAGCACATTGTCTATGTTTGGTCAATTTTCTTTTTCAAATAAAAGATCTACAAATGGCTCCTAGTAAAAATAAATAAATAAAGCCAGGGTGGGGGGAAAAACCTGTTTGAAACAAACACATTGTGTCCTGAAAGATCTATTTGGTCCTGCCAGCAGTCTCATTGGCTGTGATTTGTATATTAAGAAGATTTTAATTGCTCAGGTAAGTGCCTGCACCTGCTAAGACATTGTGTATTAGAGCACTTTATTCTAATCTTTTACAATACAGGGCACACTTCACCCATAAAATTATTCTCTGCACAATTATCACTCTTTTGCTGAGGTAGAAAGTGCAACTTAACACTTTGGGTTTCACTCATTATTATTAAAATCATGGAAATTAGGATCATTGGGTAAAGCTTGTGCAGTTAGCTGCTGAATTGCCCCTGTCCTTTCTGCTCCTCTTTTGCTTGCACCAACAAGCAGAATTCGCATGAGTTTGTAGTTATCTGCAAGTGTGATGGGGGCTGGATTGTTTTCAACACAAAAGGTGTTATAGACTCCCAGCAGAGCTTTTCTGCTGGGGTTCAAGGAACATATGAACTAACTGGTTTTCTTCTTTATTTTTAAAATATATATATTTTTTCCTGATTAGCAAAGAATTACAAAAGGAAAATTAAAAATAATTGCATGTGAAAAGTTTAGAAAATATAAGGAAAAACACAAACTCATAATCATTATTTGTGTGATTTTGATATACATTTATATATACATATATTGTTTAGTTGCTAAATTGAGAGAATACATAAAGCAAACACACACACACTCACATGTCCACAGAAGAACACAACTCCTGCTGAAAAAGAAGGACAAGAGTGGTTGCATTTTTCTTTTCCTAAGAGAAATGACAGCAGGGTTGGCCAACTGTAGCTTCTGGGCCAATCCTACCTGTAATTACGAATAAAGTTTTATTGAACACAGGCGTGCTGCTTTGTTTACCTATGATCCACAGCTGCTTTCATGCTACAACAGGAAAGGGAGATAAACAGTTGCAATGAGGCCATATGGCCCACAAATCCTAAAATGTGTCCTATTGGCCTTTTGCCACATATCTTGCACAACCAGGTCCTTTGTTGCTGAGATTAGCAATGTCACTTCAGTGATTAAATTTTTATATTCTTTGGTGGCCAGTACTTAGATCCTATGTTTTAGTTGTAGTGTGGTTTGAGCCAGCTCATCCATATTGTTGTTCAGTCTCAGCCGTGTCCGACTCTTTGCGACTCCATGGACTGTACCACATCAGGCTTTCCTGTCCTTCACCGTCTCCCAGAGTTTGCCCAAACTCATATCCATTGAGTCGGTAATGACAGACCATCTCATCCTCCATCATGCCCTTCTCCTCCTGCCTTCAGTCTTTCCCAGCATCAGGGTCTTTTCCAGTGAGTTGGCTCTTTGCATCAGGCAGTCAAAATATTGGAGCTTCAACTTCAGCTTTGGTCCTTCCAATGAATATTCAGGGTTGATTTCCTTTAGGATTCACTGGTTGGATCATCTTGCAGTCCAAGGGACTCTCAAGAGTCTTCTCCAGCACCACAGTTTGAAAACATCTATATTGCATACCCACTTTTGGATGATGCCTCAATTCTACACTTATTTTTACTTCAGTTACCTGAGGCGCGGCAGCTCCTTGACTGCTATGCTCCCAACAGTGGCAATCTAGGGATGATGACAGATCCTGCCCTCTCCTCCTAGAACACTTGATTATCAAGCTTCATTGTTCCTTAAGATGCACCCCAGCAGATCCTGAGTCAGTGGGTCTAGGGTGGGGCATGGGAAATTGGATTTCAAACAAACATCCCTTGGTGATTATGTTGTTAAGTGGTTTATGCAACCTCATTTGGAAACTGTTGCCATGGGCCCTTTTTCTTCTCTCCATCTGTTCTACCAAACTTATCTGCACTTCCTTCATCCACATAGACATTAAGCAAATAAGACTAAGCAGAGAGTTGATACATAAGGCAAATCTTCACTGTTCAGAAGTAGTTAATATTCCTCTTAGATTTAGTGGTTCATATTTTCTAACATTTATATATTTATTTATATAAATTATTTGACTGTACTGGGTCTTAGTTGTGGCACATGGGATCTTTAGTTGTGGTGTGTGGGATCTAGTTCCCTGACCAGGGATTCAACCTGGGACCCTTGCTTGAGAGTGCGGAGTCTTAACAACTGGACCACCAGGGAAGCCCCCATATTTTCTTTTTATATTTCATCCACTGCCACCTATTTTAAACCATGACACCCTCGAAACTTGTTTGGACACAGTACAAACTCTGTCCATGTGAATATCAATTCGTAGTAATAACAGTATTACTGTAATTACAGAAGCAACAGTTAGAACTGGACATGAAACAACAGACTGGTTCCAAATTGGGAAAGGAATATGTCAAGGCAGTATATTGTCACCTTACTTATTTAGCTTATATGCAAAATACATCAGGCAAAATTCTGGGCTGGATGAAGCACAAGCTGGAATCAAGATTGCCGGGAGAAATATCAGTAACCTCAGATACACAGATGATACCTCCCTTATGGGAGAAAGCAAAGAAGAACTAAAGAGCCTCTTGATGAAAGTGAGAGAGGAGAGTGAAAAAGTTGGCTTAAAGCTCAACATTCAGAAAACGAAGATCATGGCATCCAGTCCCATCACTTCATGGCAAATAGATGGGGAAACATGAAAACAATGACAGATTTTATTTTCTTGGGCTCCAAAATCACTGCAGATGGTGATTGCAGCCATGAAATTAAAAGACGCTTACTCCTTGGAAGAAAAGCTATCATCAACCTAGACAGCATATTAAAAAGCAGAGACATTAATTTGCCAACAAAGGTCCATCTAGTCAGAGCTATGGTTTTTCCAGTGGTCATGTATGGATGTGAATGTTGGACACTAAAGAAAACTGAGTGCCGGAGAATTGATGCTTTTGAACTGTGGTGTTAGAGAATATTCTTGAGAGTCCCTTGGCCTGCAAGGAGATCCAACCAATCAATCCTAAAGAAAATCAATCCTGAATATTCATTGGAAGAACTGATGCTGAAGTTGTAACTCCAATACTTTCGTCACCTGATGCAAAGAACTGACTCATTGGAAAAGACCCTGATGCTGGGAAAGATTGAAGGCAGGAGGAGAAGGGGACAATAGAGGATGAGATGGTTGGATGGCATCACCAACTCAATGGACATGATTTTGAGTAAGCTCCAGGAGTTGGTGATGGACAGAGAAGCCTGGCATGCTGCAGTCCATGGACTCACAAAGAGTCGGACACTACTGAGTGACTGAACTGAGTAACACTATTATTTGGATTATGAATGGAGTAACTTTTTTTTAATCAAAAGCCTAAATAAGTTTCCTGTTTGAGAGTTTATTTTCTGTGCACTGATTGCAAATATTAAATGGTTTTTTCTCTAACTCATAAGCATGTCTTTAATAGCTATTACAGATTTGTAAGGACTATAAACCCTCAGGATAATATGTCATTTTCACCATTGCCCTGTCCTTAAGCAGCACAGCCCTAAAAAGCAATCATTTGAACAATTACTATTTTTTGAGAACCTGAGTATACCCAGTACTGATTTAGGCATAATGGGGGAACACAAACTTGCCACAAAGCATAGTTTCAGCTCTAGAATTGCTTATAATATGATTAGAGAGAGATAACTATGTAACTTACAATTAGGACACAATTCAGGGCACACAATTAGACCCTTGGAGTTCAAGTATTTAATAGTCACTCAAATAATAAATTGTTGTTGAACTTTTACTCTGTATAGCTGCTATACTAGCAGTGAACAAAGGAGACAAAAACTCTTGCCCTTAGGGAGCTTATATTCTAGTGGAGATGACCAAAAATAACCAATAGTATCTGAGCCATAAATCCTTAGGAGAATAAGAATAAAGCAGAAAAGGAGGTCAGAGAATGTGCCTTTAAGGGTTAGAAGAGGGGATGGCAATTACTCTATTTGTAATCTACTCTAAAAGGCTCAAAAATGGAATCTCATGAACTTTGAGATTGGTGCTTAGACCCCATCCTTTAATGCCCCTATCTCAGCATCTCAAGGCTGCTGTGTGGTTCTGGATTCCTCTTCAAGCAGGCAGAAATTCTAATCAAGATAAAAATCCTTATTTCTTTATAAAACATAGTCTTAAAAGATATAATTCAATGACATAAGGACACTGGGGAATTTATGAATGTAAGTACATATCTCTGTTCTGCAGGGGGAGTGTGTGTGTCCAGATGCTTTTCTGGCCAGATTTTTTGCATATATTGCTTCTCATCATCTGATCTCATCTCCTACGGGGGAGGTCTGTCCTGACTGCCCACCTATATAATCTGTATCACCATGTACCTGGTGTCACTTAATTTTTTCATAGCTCTCATCACTAACTGGTGCATATACACACACTGGATCACTGACTTCTTACTTGAAAACCCCCCAAGAAAGTAAAGAGCCTGTTTGTTTTGGCCCTGGCATTAAGTGAGTTCTCAAAACATATTTGTTGAATGAAAGAAGACCTTTTAGAGTTAGCTATATCCAACCATAGGCAAGAAAGAGAAAAATCTTCCCAACCATTTATCCTTAAAAACTTATCTCAACCTAATATAAGATTCTAGTTCACGTTTAAAAAAAGAATTACTTCTCATTTTTATTGCAATAATTCACTAGTTTGGAATAATACAAAACACAACACTTATTAGTGACATTTTAAAATTATTTAGTTTCCAGACAAATAAATATATTTTTATGAGCCCACTGTAGGAAAAAAAAAACAAAACTGTATTTAGGAAAAATTCTCCATTTTCCTAAAAACTACTGTGCTTGCATCATTTTTTTTCCCACTTAAATGTACTTTGTTCAGGATGGGGAACACATGTAAACCTGTGGTGGATTCATTTCGATATATGGCAAAACCAATACAATATTGTAAAGTTAAAAAATAAATTAAAATTAAAAAAAAAATGTACTTTGCATATGATTGTTTCCCTTCAATTAACTCAACTTTATTTATATCATTTGAAACAATTATTTTTCTATACTATGAAATAATTGAAGCAAATGGAAAAGTTTACAGTATAATAAGCATCTGTGTGCTCACCAAACAGCTTTACCAATTCTTAACATTTTTTCATATTTGTTTCATATCTTTATTTTAGATAAACATTTAAAATATAGTTGAAACCCCCTTAATAGCCACTTTTTTTTCATCTCATTCTCCTTTTCCCAGAGGTTGTTAATGATCTTGATTTTGTACTTAATCTCTCCATCCTTATTTTTATAAGTTTATACATAGATGTGATTTCATAAGCATGATAGAGTTGTACATATTATATAATATTATACTACATGTATTATTCTACTTGTAATTTTTATTCAGCATGTGTATTTGACATGTTTCCATTTTAATACACTTTGATAAGCTAGAGCTTATCATACACTGCTCTGCGCACCGTCCCACTTACCTCATAATGCCATACTGGAGAGGTCTGCTAGTTATACTTCCACTGTAGTATATGAAAGCTGTTGTTTCGCATTCTCACTAATACTTATTATTACTGGATTTTCTTTTCATCTCTTTATTTCTGGTTGGTAAATATTGTTTCATTATTGTTTTGCCATGCATGTGTCTAATGGATAGTACGGTAGAACATCCATTTTTAGCTTTATTGGAGTTTTAGATTTGCTCTTCTGTCAATTGACGGTTCATATCCTTTGCCCATTTTTTTTTTTTAGGTAATTTATCTTTGCTTTTTAAAAACATGATTCCAAAAGGTTTGTTGAATTTTGCCTACCAAAATTTTTTGGCTACTTGATATAAATGCTTTTATTGGGTCTGTGATTTATCTTCTTATTCATTTGTGTTATATTGTGCTATACAGAGATATTTAATTTTAATTTAGTATTCAAATGTATCACTCATTTTCCTTTATAATTTATGTTTACTGTGTCTAGTTTAAGAAATTTTCTTTACACTGAGGCCACAGGACTTAATGGTATACGTTTTTCTATAAGTTTTAATATTTTAATTTATACATTAAAGCTTTGCATATAATGGCTATATATATTCATGTATGATATTTTTATCTGTTTTCTGGAAGAACATGTGTACATTTGGCAGTATCTATTTTCAAGGAATAGACATAATAGATCTATAAAATATCTAGACCTAGCATTGATTTTTTTGTAAATAGGTACTTTATAAGATTCACTTAAAAAAAATTATGTCTATTAAGGTTTTAATCTACTGAGCCAGTATGATTAAGTTATACTTAAAATGTTCATTTTGTCTAGTTTTTCAAGTATATTGACATTCTCAGTATATTTATATTTTCAAAGATTATTATTAAGAATGTAATTTATAATTGTGAACATAATCTCTATGTTCACTTTTTAACTTCTGTTTGATTTTGTTGATCTATAATTTCCTTGTCTTCTTTTATTGCTTTTTTTTTTTCATTATTATTTTACTCCTTTTTTTCTCTGGTATTATTCTGTTCTTTTCTTTTTAAGTGGAAATCTTGATTTATTCTTTCCTATAATGAATATGAAATACTATAAATTTTCCTTTAGTGCAGTTTTAGCTATATCCCACCATTTGTACTATGCAAAATTTCAATTTTCATCGTTTCAAGTATTTTTTTTTTAACTTTAAGCATGATTTCCTCTTTGAACCATGAATTAGCTCCAAATGTTTGTTATTTAAAATATTTTAAAATACTTTTGATATTGATTTTTTGATTTATATTTTTATTATATATATTGCATTTATATTTCCATTATATTTATGGCTTTAAATATGTCTGAATATCATTCTTTTGTAGTGATTAGATTCTTTAGTGTTTACTGGGTTTTTTCTTTGTGCTTTTTATACTGGTAAATTTCGGCCAATTTATAGCTATTAGGTAGGCACAGTGTTCTAATAATGTTCATCAAATCAAATTCAATGTTTGCTCAAATATTATATATAATTACTTCATGTGGCAGGTAGAATCTTAGGATGACCCAAAGACTCCAAGCCTCTATTTTATACAACTTCCCCTTGAGTGTGAGTAGAACCTGTGACAATCAGATTTTACTCTCTTGATTAAGTTACTGATGAGTTAACTAATTAAATCAAAAAGGGAAATGGCTAGTTTTGAGCATGGTCTCTAGTTGCTGATTAGCAATCCCTTCCTAATAAACTACTAGAAAACAGGGACCTTGTCTTCTCACCATAAGGGACTAGATTCTGCCAACTAATTGAGTGAGCTTGGAATAGACACCTAAATTCTAGAGAAGAATGCAGTCCAGTTGACACTTGATTTCAGTCTATTGAGGCCCTGAGCAGAGAATACAAGACTTCTTACATACAGAAATGGTGAGCTAATAAATGACTGCTATTGTGCCTAAATTTGTGAATATTCATTACAGAGCAAGAAAACAAGTAAGCTATATTTTTGTATTTAACTTAGCAATTATTAATATTAAGGAAGATATATGACATCACATTATGATTATGCTTGCTAATTTCTACTAGTTATGCCCATTTTCACTTTTTCTAATTTAAGACCATAACATTTATACATAATATCTAATTTTAAGCCATAATATCTATATAAGTTCAAAATGCCTACTTCTTTTCAAGGGCTTTTTTGGAAATTATTTATGTAGTGACTCTTTTCATTAATAATTATGTTTCTTACAAAACATTTTGTTTCATATTAAAATGCTACATAACATTTGCATGATATTTTCCTGGTATTTTTTTTTAATCCCTTTATTTTCAATTTAGTCTTTCTTATGTTTTTAGGAGTGTCTTTAGTGAATAGCATATAGCTGGAGTTTAAAAATCTAGTTTAAGTCTGTTTATATTTAAATGATGAGTTTTATGTTACATTTACTGTGATTATTAATTTATTTGATTTTTCTATCATCTTATTTATCATTTTTTAAAAGTGTTCCTGTTTTACATTACTTGATCAAGTTGCCCCATCTCCCCCATTCTATTAGTTTAAGAGTTACACATTATATCTTCATCCTTCTGGTGGGTACTTTTTATATTTAATGAGCATCTTTTACTTAACAAACTTTAAAATGAATCAACATTTTTACACTCCTGAAAAAATACAAGGATCTTAACCTTCTAAAGATCTTTTCATGCCTATTTATCTTGCACAGTATGTCTTGTATTTTAGTTTCATCTTATTTTTATAGCATTCTAATTAATTTTAATATTTATTGATACAATCAATGCTTACTTATTACTCATATTTTATTTCTCTTAATTATGTTTCATCTGAAACCATAATTTTGTGTTCAATTCCTTCTTCCTGATGAATATTCTTTGGTAGTTCTATCAGTATGCTCTCAGTATTTGCTAGAAATATTGTAGTTTAATTGGGTATAGAATTACAATTTTACAAGTTTTTTCTCTCAGCACTTAGCAACTATTATTCCATTATTTCTAGCATTTTTGATCCAGAGTAATTCTTGACACTCTACCTAATAAGAGGTAGTCTATGACTCTTCCTTTTGAATCTCAGTGGTCACTGTGATTGATCAGTAAAATATGATGAAAGTAACACTGAGGCAATACCTGGGCCTAGGCCTTGAAGAATTGGCAGTTTTCAAGTTAGGATTCTCATTCTCAGGGATGCCAGTTTCCATCTAACACATTTGATTACCTTTATACTGCATGCTGTGAGGAAACCCATGTGAGTCACATGGAAAGACTGCCTATAATGTATCATCTCAGGCAGGTGACAAATACAGGGTGAAAAAAAATCTTGAACATTTAATCCTTTGTTTAATATGCTGTAAAGGAGGTCCAAGGCCATAAAAGTATGACCCCATTCTCATTGTCACAGTCTTTTCCACCTGTTCAAGAAAGCAGAGGTCTGAGTTATTGTGGGGCAGGAACTAGCTGTCCATAATGTGCTCTGCTCAGATCCCTGATCCATAGACTCATGAGCATAATAGAATGGTTGTTCTTACATGATTAAGTTTGAGGCAGTTTGTTACAAATTAATAGATACTGGGAATATCTGGAATGAGCATTTTCTTTTTACAACATTTAGATCATATTGGGAAATTATACATTTACTAGTTTGAAGCTTGGTTTAATGTTTATCTTCCCCCCAAAGAATTAGATTCTATGAAGTTAGAAAGAAAACACTCTTTCTACTCTAATCTCAGGGTATAGCTCATATGCTCTTGTTTAGTCACTCAGTCACGTCCAACTGCAACCCCACAGACTACAGCACACCAGTCTTCCCAGTCTTTCACTGTCTCCTGGTGTTTCCTTAAATTCATGTCCATTGGGTGGGTGATGTTATCCAACCAACTTATCCTCTACTGCCCCCTTTTCCTTTGGCCTTCAATCTTTCCCAGCAATAGGATCTTTTCTAATAAAGGTAGCTCATATAGGTGTTCAATAAATATTTGGTGAATGAATAAACATTTTGAAATTTTTATTATTCCTATTTTTGTACTAATTATTCTTTATTATGAAGTCTTTTAAAAATTATTTTTACAGTGTTGTTTATCTGGGCTTCTGTAATCTGCTAAGAAAAATCAATTTAAATAAAAGATAGAAAAGGCTCCCCAAATTCAATTTAATCTGCAGGTACAAAATCTGATTCTTTATATGTTTCTAAGACTTAGCTGTACATTCTGTACTAATGATTTTCCTGGCCATAGAGGCTGGGAATAGTCAATGGATAAAACAAGCTATATTGAGTAGATGAGCACATTGAAAAATTTAGGGCTTAAAATTTACTTAATCAATTTTAAAGTCTGTGAAACATCAGAATGCTTCTCCCAAATGGGCCCTGGCTCTACTAGGTGAGGTGTGATGATGTGGCTACTTCATGGTTTCCTGACATCTGTTGTTCCATGTCTTCATGGACAGCTGCTGGAAGTGTGTTCTGTATATTCTCCTTGTCACTTGGTTATTTCTGCTTTCACCCCTTAAAGGTAAATAATTCCTTTGTGATGAGATACTATTGAAATAGAGTTTGGGGAAAGAACTGTCTATTTTTACAGACCCCAGTATGTCCTAGAAATTAAAGTCTGTTTGTATAGACACACAAAATAACATAACAAGGCACGTTTTAAAAGACAGAGAAAGGAGAAAAGGAAGAAGGTAAAAGAAGGAAAACAAAAGGCAATAAAATAATCCTGATACAAGATTCAGAAAACTCAAACTATAATCACTTTTTTTCTGGCATTTGGTGGGCCAACATTTGTCCCTAAACATCAGAAGAAAGGGGAAGCTGGTCAATCACATGCTTTAAAGTGTCCATAATATGTTTGCAAACCAATTGTTCAGCAGTACAGCTATTCTTGGTTCCCATACCAAGAAAAGAGCAATTTCCCCCAGGTTCCTCATAAAGGGGACCCAAAAGGAGGAACAAAATAATTTCCGCTGAACTGTACTGTAGACAGCATTTAGGAGAGGCTGTAAGCAATTGAGAAGTGCAGAAAAGAATCTATTGATTTCATATTTGTATTCCTACTTATTAACAGTAGCAGGCAAAGAGTAAAAACTTATAAATATTTCTTGTGTGTATCCAAAAAAGAAAAGAGGAAGAATTTGTGACTTTTTGAGCATCTTTAACAGAAAGTTCTCTGAAAGAGGGATTTTCTTCCAAGGACCTGATGTGACATCTGGCACCACTTCCATCACTGTTCACACCAGGGTTGCTACAGAAAGAACATCCTATCCCGAGGACAGTGATGGACATCACTGACAGTTAAGCAAATGTTAATTGCATAGAGCTGAGAAGGCTGTTGTAGGTTTTGGAGGAAATATCTTGGAGGAAATATCTATGTAGTTTCTGTAATTGTCATTGGGATCCTGAGAACTTGGGAGGCAAACAGTAATAGCTGGTCCTGTGAACTTAGGGCAACTGGCCAATCTTTTCCCATATGCCTTTGGTCTTCTAATTCCCTCACCTTGAGCTCTGTTTAATATTATAAAATCTCAGGACTGACCATTTCCCCCCTACTTTTTCATTTTCTGCATTAAATCATAAAATCTATCTTATATCTATCTATATTCAGTCAATATTAAGGCTTACTTTTCCAAGCCATCATTTTCTTCTCTTTATCAACTTTTGGTTTACACTGAACAATAATTATACTGTGGCCTGAAAGACACAGTATCATTGTGTGGGTTAAAATCAGAGAGTAGGAAAAGGGGGGTGCATAACAATGAGGCCATAGTATTCTTTGCTGTGTTGAAACTGTCCACTTAGGTTATGTGAGAAGGCCCAAAGGTGAAGCCAAGTCACAAAAATAGGTTGCTTTATTACACACCGCTCCACCCTCGGAAGTATATTACTTCAATTAGAACAATGCTACACATTTTGTGTTGGTAAAGAATGAGACAGTCTTTCCCTTTTATTTTCTTTGGTCAACATTTTCTTTACTTGGAAAAGTAGTCCCTATGTGAGAAAGCAGGAAACAAAGCGCGCTCTCTCATTTGGACTTTACTTTTACCTCTGCCAGTGAAACACCAAAATACTGCAGTTGGGCACCTTTCCCATGATGGCAGTTTCCATCTCCCCTACTCCAGCTATTTGGCCACTGAAATGGAGACTCTAATTGATCTTCTTTCTACTTTTTTAAGCCTCAGAATAAGCTTTTGAAAGGGCTGGTTGATATTTCTGTGCCAAAACAGAACACCTGTAAAATAGAGAAAAAAAGAGCTAGAGAATGAGGACCTTTCCTGCTGGTCCACTGACTCTGGAATCTAGCAGATATGGAGAAAGTCCACCAAGCCCACTTTGGGTTTTCAGAGGAAAGCTGTGCCTGGTAATTCTCCAGCGATCAGAATGTTAAGGAGGTCACTAGACCAGCCTGTGTTTGGGAGAACTCACACATCTCCCAGGCTTCATGGTGACAGATCCATGACGCACGTGCAGCCCTTACCCAGTGGAATGGGTTGCCATCCAAACACTTAGATCTGGGAAGCCCTGAAAGTGGAATTTTATGTCCTTTTACAAATATGTAGGTACCAAGCTATAGGGCAGGACATGGCTTGAAGGAGCTCAGATGCGATCTTCATTCTATTTTGCTCTTTTGAGCAATTGCCTTCACTTTGGCTGTCCTTGTGCACAGGCAGGGGAAGTCAAGGAGGTAGGGCAGCTGGTGTTTCTGCAGACAACCACACAGCTCTGGACAGGTGGTCCCAACACACCCCTCTGCTGTGAATTGATGTTCAATAAGTTATAGTTTGTGAAACTACAAGAAGAGAATGAGAAAAGTAGAAGAAAGATGTAGCAGCTGAGCTCATAGTCTTGCTTGGCTTATATTTGATGGGAAAATGTGCTTACAGGAGGAATAGCTAAGAATAGGCAGGCTTCAAGTAATCAGGACTGCATGTGTGTTCCACAAACCATACATAAAAGTATAAAGAAAAGGAGTTGCTCTGTCACTGGACCTAAATAGGACTTCAAGCTGGTGGCCGTGTCATTTTCTAGTGGTGTCACCTTTAACAAGTTGCTGAACCTTTCTGAACCTCTGTGTTCTCATATGTAAAATGAGATACCCGAGAGTCTTGTTGGCAGAATCAAACAAGATGCTGTTTATTTAAGTGCCCAGCTTAATCCTTGACACTATTGCCAACCTCCTTACCGCATTATCTTCATCATTATGGTTACTAGTTTTATTCTCTAGGCACATGATCTTAAAACATGATATTTATAGTCTAAAACCACTGCTGCTGCTGCTGCTGCTAAGTCGCTTCAGTCGTGTCCGACTCTGTGTGACCCCATAGACGGCAGCCCACCAGGCTCCGTCATCACTGGGACTCTTCAGGCAAGAACACTGGAGTGGGTTGCCTTTTCCTTCTCCAATGCATGCAAGTGAAAAGTGAAAGTGAACTCGCTCAGTCGTGTCTGACTCTTAGCGACCCCATGGGCTGCAGCCTACCAGGCTCCTCCGTCCATGGTATTTTCCAGACAAGAGTACTGGAGTGGGGTGCCACTGAGAGCACCCTATATGTCACCGATCAATATAGTTGTAAATCAGGAATAATACACTTCCTTTTTCAAACTAAAAAAATTTTTTTTCTAAAAGGCAAGACAAATTATGTTTTAATTTTTTCCGTACTTAGTTTGGTTAGGAGTTACTCAAAATAGTGGCTTAATTTGTATATATTTTCTTTATGAAGTATTTTTCACAAGATCCAGCCTCTCAAAATGTTAGCAGTGTGGCATTTAGTAAGCCATGTCTCATTGGACCTCATTTTCTTCTTTTATGGAATAATATCTGAGTCCTCCCAGTTCTCACTCACTACATACACCTCACTTTGAGCTTCATAAAGTTCTAAGGAGTTTCTTTAGGTAGATATTGCTTCCCTTACTTTATAGATTAGCCAAAATATTCAAAGAAGTTAGTTGCATGGTTTACCCAAGGTTACTACTAGTAAGTGGAGAGGTTAGAACCTGAACCAAGAACTTCCAGTCCTAAGGAGAGTGCTCTGTTCACTGATTACATGAAAATGATGACAGTTTTAAATAATTATAGCACATTAAAGATTATTAACTGTACTGTTACACTGGTTTCACAGGCACTTCAGAATTGTGATCATCATTATAATAGCATTTGTTACTATTAAAAACCAGTGATCACCATTCAGTCATGTAAAGACAAATTTCAAAAGTTTAAAGGAACTGGGCAGTCTCTATACTGATCCCTTAATATTCTTAGGATATTATTACTTTCCACTGAGTAAATAATTTGTTAGTCCAAATAAGACTTATTACATTAGATGCTATTATCTCTGTCTCATAGTGTTTAAAAAGGCTGTTGAGTTGACTTTTATTGTCTGTTTTATACAAAGATGATGATGGTATTGATAATAATGTTAATAGTCAATATTTGGCGAGCTCTTGCTTAAAAGTGTCATCCCTTCACATAGATTTTCCTATTTTCTCCTCTAAATTAAACCTATGGGATTATTACATTTTTTACTCTCATTTTATAGTTACAGAAACTGAGACATTGAGAGGTTAAATGATTAGTCTGGGGTCATAGACCTAGCAAGCAGTAGCACCAGGAACTGAATTCAGATCTTTTATTCTCATACACTCTCCAGAGGTACATTGAGCTGTACCTTTAGAATACTTTTGAGCTCAAGATTTGCAATGAATCCATTCAGTCAGTGTTTGTCCTGCTGCTGCTATGTATCAGGCACAGTGTTGGTGTTGGAGAGACAATAATGAACAAGGTAGATGTCCAGTATGTGAATGGGACATATGAATAGTCCCAGGTACAAACGATGGCAGGTGGAATTATTCAGATGCTTCCACAGCCAGTCTGTCTCTATTGCAAGAAAATGAAAGTTATCCCAAGTGGTCAGAACCTGACTTTCTTCTCATGTAATGGCTCATTCTATGAGACTGGTTTGCTTTAGGGCCTTGAGGTTCAGAGTCTTGCTCCTATGTACAACATCAGCTATCTCACCTCCATTTCCATTCTTGGTATTGATACAGGATGTCTGACACTGTCATGCTGACTCACCCATTTTGATCCTAAGGATGTTAAGAGCCCACCATTTTGAGTAAGCACACTCAAATCAGAACTGTGTCAGCGCTGAGTAAATTTTGTTGAGAAAGGGTTTTAAGGAAACTATTTCATCTGGAAAATTTAATTCATTGATCCATTTTCTATAGACTCAGCCAAAACATTTTCAGTTCTTTCTATTCTAATGTTCATGCTATTGAAATTTTCATCAAAATAATTTTTTTTCCATTTAACAGTGAAGATTTGATTTATGATCAGTTTTGTGTACATAACAAGTTAAACAGGTTTTAGAGGATCCTCTTAGCATTATTTTTGTTAAGTTCATTTTTCTAAAGTTTTATTTTTCTATCAATTTTTTTTTAAAGAAAGGATTTAGGTGTGCATTTTTGGCTGCTGTATTTTATATTATACTGATTATTTTTTCTCATGATATTCATTATAAGTCATGATATTTTGTGTTTATTTTACAGTTCATTCATGAAAAAGATATGAGCATATATTTTGAAATGTTAAGATGTTAAATGTTAATTTTTTTGTGGTGATAGTGAAAGGTGTCTTATAAAACATGGGGGTCCCTAAGACTCAGAGCTTGAGACAAAGGTCTCATTTGCCCAGGCCTACAGGTGGCACTTTAGATGCTGGGAAAATTTGAAGGCAGGAGGAGGAGGGGATGACAGAGGACAAGATGGTTAGATGGTATCATTGACTCAATGGACATGAGTTTGATCAAGCTCTGGGAGTTGTTGATGGACAGGGAAGCCTGGCATACTGCAGTCCATGGGGTCACAAAGAATTGGACATGACTGAGGGACTGAACTGAAAGGTAGCACTGCTTGTAGAACTTTAGGAAGGCTAAGAAGCCAGGCTCTAGAGCCATGCCACCAGGATCCACACCCAGCCTTACTGGAGACTGCTTTAGTGAAAATTCCTTTTCCCACTGGCACCAACAATGCTTGGGTCTAAATGCCAGAAATCCTGCCACACTCTCTTTCAGAGAACCAGGTACTCTCCCAGCTGTGTTTGTCAGCAGCCCAATCTCTGGGTGGAGCTCTTTCTCGTATTGTTTGGGCTCCAAACCATGTCTCAACAAATGTGTTTTGATGGACAGAATTTAAGTTATTAAATACCTGGTTGCAAGAGAGTCTAGGAATTCAATTTTTTTCAGTTCTATCTTTGAAAGGTAGGACTCCTAATGTGGATAATTATTAATACATAAATGTAGAGGGGATTTTCAGTGATGTAGCCTCAACTGACAGAGGTCTAATGCAGTAGCTTAATAGCATTTCAAATAGGAAAGTGATACGATGCATGGTTTTAAATAAAACACAGTCTGATTGGATTGGATTATGAATAGGAACAAGAGAAGAAACAAGGAGACTGGTGAGGATGCTATTTTAGTTGTGCAGGGGAAAGATATGAGACAGGCGATCACTTGGGCTAGAGTGTGGCAGCAGAATAGATGGAGAGAAGTCGGCAGATCCCCGCCCAGTGCAATAGGCAAACCCCTGCAAATCTGATGGAATAAACTGGAGGAGGTGAGCTGTGGGGACAATCAACTTATTTAACTAAGGTATTTCTGTAATAACATATACAGAGAATGTCCCATCTGTTAACTTATTCTTCTATTCCTGATGTCTATGTAGTTGATAGAAGACAAGAAGTTATCAAATTGGTCATCTAATATTATCTACTATACTGGGAAAGATTAAGGGCAGGAGGGGAAGGGGGAAACAGAGGCTGAAATGGCTGGATGGCATCACCTACTCAATGGACATGAGTTTGAGCAAACTCCTAGAGATAGTGAAGGGCAGGGAAGCCTGACGTGCTGCAGGTCATGGGGTCACAAAGAGTTGTGCATGACTTAGCGACTGAACAACACAACAGTGTCATCTAAAATGAGGGTGTACTATTCTAGTTTTCTTAGTTCTAGCATAGTTTTCATAATTCTGCTCCTGGATGATAACTACAATTCAACTGGATGGAATGTCTAAACTAGGCATGTTAGCAATATATTAATCTTTAAAAAAAATATTACTCTTTTATTTGCAAAACTGCAGCAGGCATCCAGGTCAAATAGCAAAGCTCTCTATTTCAGTTGGTTCTTATCTCCCAAGGAAGCCAACAGACTGGAGTCTACAAACAAAATCTGAGCTACCAGAAAGTGCTTTTGAAAGAAACTTACTGATAGTTGTAAAATATTATCAACTTGTTTATTACTAATCTGAAGATAGATAAATACCCAGTCATGACTCAGAGGAATATGGAGTTTTTGAAGTGTGAAAGATTGAAAACTGTCTATAAAGGAAGAGGAATTGCTTTAAGAGATCTGATTATAAATGATAGAATAAAAGTTAGTGAGGGGGAAATTTGAGCAGAATGTCAAAGAAAATTTCCTTTAATAAGGGTCACTTCTGTTGTGAAGGAGCAAACCTTGGAATAATCCAGACAGGGTCAGTCATCACACTCACTACATAAGACAGCCAAATCCTGACCTGGCCAGTCTGTGGCCTCCACAAGGAAGAAGTCCTTTCCCTCTAAGGCTATCTTTGTTCAGTGATTAAATGAGAAATGAATTTCAGAGAAGACTTAGAGGATTTGCATAAAGCATCCCAAAATAAAAGGCCCCTCTTGCCTCCATTGCTGCTTGACAGCAGAGATGAAACAGAAGGTAGCAAGTGATTACCCACAGAGAACAAGCCCCTTATCATGAGAACAACCCATTTTGAAGGAAACTGTTGCCATTATAACCATAATTTATTGATATGAGACATAACTTTATTCTAAACAGTGGCTGATCAACTGGTGGAAAGTCTTCATTAACCATGAAATGGTTGTCTCTGATGATATATTAGGAAACACATTGAATGAGGTTCATAATTTTCCATCCAAAATAACAATTTGCCACATTAGGAAAGGAGGAACACATTTTAATTCCATGCCTTGACAGTTCATATCTATTGCTATAAAATTTATAGCTCTGTGCATTTTAGCTTTTGTGGTTGGAGTTAAAGGAAAAACAAAAATTTTGCAAACAAGCTGTGTTAATGAATATTTTTTCTTTCAATTTTTAATTCTTTTTTTTTTTTTTTTTTTGAGAGAGAGAGAGATATGAACAGAAGCCAGGGAGAATCTGCTGTTGGTTTTCATGAAATTTGGAAGATTGGGGCAAACAGGGATTGCCAGTAATCATCTATCACTAAAATTATTGGTGTCCCTAAATTTACATTGCTGTCACTAAATTACATTGATGAGAAGAAAAACAGAAGGCCTAGTGAGAAGGGAGATATGTACTGTGTTCATAGGTCAGAAGAATCTCTGTCAGATGTGAAGTCTCCCAATATTAACTGATAAATCCAATTTAATCACAATTAATGTCCCACTGGGTTTATTTTTGTTATATAAATTGGAATGCACATTGTTAGTTTAATATGGACATTCCAAAGTTCTAGAATAGCAAAACAACCTTGAAAAAGAAGAACAAAATCATAGAACTAACACTGCCTGATTTCAAAACATGTAATAAAGCTACAGTATTTAAAACAATATGATACTAGTGGAAAGCAGAATAGGAGATGGTTAATATTTAGGCTATGTGGGCTGTAATGTCTCTGTCACAGCTAGTCAGCTGTGCTGTTGAAGCATGAAAACAGTCATATGTGATAGATAAAGGAATGAGTATGGCTGTGTTTCACTTAGTGAAAAAAATGAAATTGTTAGTCATTCAGTCGGGTCTGACTCTTTGTGAGGCCATGGACTGTAGCCTGCCAGGCTCCTCTGTCCATTGAATTCACCAGGCTAGGATACTAGACTATGTAGCCATTCTCTTCTCTAGGGGATCTTCCTGACCCAGGGATCGAGAATGGGTCTCTTGCATTGCAGGCAGATTTTTTACCACCTGAGCCACAAGGGAAGCCCATCTTTCAATTAATTTTCATTTAAAGATATCAACTTTTAAATTTATATAATTTTTACATGTCATAAAAACTACTCTTTTGATTCTTTCCTAACCATTTTGAAATGTAAAAACCATTCCTAGCCTGGGGCTGTACCTGAAAAGGCATTGTGCCTGAATTGATTTTGGAGCCATTTTTTGCTGATGCTTGGGGTTAGGGAAAAGATGATGAAACAGAATAGACAGTCAAGAAATATACATATATGTGTATATATATATATATATATATATATATATATATATGGAAAACTAGTTTTCCTACAAAGGTACACAGGTAACTCTGTAGAAAAGGACAATCAAATGGTTATGCAGAAAAAAGAACTTTGATCCATACCCCACAACATACAAATATTAATTCCAAATAGATAGGAAATGTAAAACATAAAAATATAAAAGTTCTAGAAGAAAATCTTTATGACCATGGTGTAGAAAAAATTTCTTAGAATACCAAAAGCATGATCCAAAAAATAAGAAATTGGTAAATTGAACTTAATCAAAACAAAAAGAACAAGGAAAAATGATTTCTGTTCTCTGGAGAACACTATTTTAAAAATTGAATATGCATCAGTAGGTGAGTGGATAAACAAGTGTGGTATATCTGTATAATGGATCAGTAAAAGAGAATGAACCATTGATATATGCTACAACATAGATGAATCTCAAAATAATTATGCTCAGCTTAAGAATCAGACAAAAAGAGTGTACACTAAATGATACTTAAAAATGCAAACTAATTCCTAGTGACAGAAATCAGATGAATGGTTTCTGGGGATTGCGGTATATATGGATAGGGGCAGAATGGAAGGATTATAAAAGGGCATCAGGAAACTTGGGAATGATGGATACATTCATGATTTTGGTCATGACAATGGTTTTTCAGGAGTAGATAGATGTCAAAGCTTATCACATAGTACATTTTAAAGATATATAGTTTTATATGTCAATCCTATCTCAATAAAAATATTATAAATATAGAAACAGACCTAGAGGTAGTCCAATTGTTATTACTGTGATTACACAAAGACCCTTTAAAAATCTTTGGTTAATATATTCAAGACAGTAGATGACATAATAGAGATTTTCATTGGAGTAATGAAGTAGAAAGTACCAAGTAGAGATCTAAAAATGGATAAATACATTTGATTTAATAAATCAGAGAAAAAGATTAATCAGTGGGAATAGAAGTCATACATAGGTTATTTATTTCACAATAAACAACCTGAAAGCATATTAAGCTTTCAATTTGTTCACTGCTCTGAAGCTCATACAAGGCAACTGTTTTAGGTTACAATTCCTGGGGTGCTCTGCATAGGCTGTAGATTTGTGATTGGCTAGATCCCCTGAATTTCATGTGCCCACATGGAGGGGAGAGCAACTTTAGGCAAAGAAATTTTAAATTTTAGATAAAAGGGAGACTATCCTCATTTCTTTTCATTCTTTTTTTCTTTATTCTGCTCCTCAGCAGCAGTTTCCTTGAACCAAAATGTTATCATGTTACAAAAATTGACACAAGAAAAAATTTTAAATTTAAATAATATCAGACCTATTATAGAAATTGAATAACTAGTTAAATAATTTTGCAAGGATATCTAGGTTCACATGGTTTTTGGGTAAATTCTACCAATTGTTTAAAGAAGAAATAAAATCAATCTTACATCAATTCTTTAGAACAGGAAAAATGGAGCATTTCCCAACCCACTGTGAGGCCAACATAAATTTAGTGAGAACATTACAGACCAGGTAATGATGGAAAATGATGTAAAACTTGCAAAAAGTGTTACCAAGTTGAATAATATGTAAAAAGGAAAATACATCACAAATAGCTTGGGTTTATCTTAAGAAAATAATGCTGGTTTATCAATTGAAAAATCAATCAACATAAGTCACTTCATTAAGAGAACAAATGTAAAAAATCATATGCTCACTTTAATAGATACAAACATAGCATTAGAAAAAAAAGAGAGTAACATTTCACAACATAAAGCAACTCTCCTTTAGTAAGAGTATCTACAAAGCATCTACAGAAATCTTCATAGTTAATGGTGAAGTATTACAAGATTTTCCTTGAGCTTGGGAATGAGACAAGGAGATCTGCTCTGACCAATTCTATTCAATATTGGACTAGAAAACCTAACCAGAGCAACAAGGCAAGATATAAAAGACACAATAGTTAGGAAATAAAACTGTTATTATTCACAGGCAACATGATCTTGCAGAAAATCTGAAAAACCTGAAGATATCTTATTAATTCTAATAAATGAACATAGAAGAAATCATTTGAGTTTTACATACAATGTAATAAACCATCACAGTTCATAAAGCTTGAATGATAAATGTACATATGGTTCAGTTTAGTCACTCAGGTCCGACTCTTTGTGACCCCATGGACTGGAGCAGGCCAGGCTTCCCTCTCCATCACCTACTCCCAGAGCTTACTCATATTCATGTCCATTGAGTTGATGATGCCATCCAACCATCTCATCCTCTGCTGTCCCCTTCTTCAGCCTTCAATCTTTCCCAGCATCAGGGTCTCTTTTCCAATGAGTCAGTTCTTCACATTAGGTGACCAAAGTATTGGAGCTTCAGCTTCAGCATCAGTCTTTCCAATGAATATTCAGGACTGATTTCTTTTAGGATTGGCTGGTTTTATCTCCTTGCTGTCCAAGGAACTCTCAAGAGTCTTCTCCAACACCACAGTTCAAAAGCATCAATTCTTTGGTGCTCAGCTTTCTTTATGATCCAACTCATATCTATACATGACTACTGGAAAACCCATATCTTTGACTAGATGGACCTTTGTCAGTAATGTCTCTGCTTTTTAATATGCTGTCTAGGTTGGTAACAGAGAAGGCAATGGCAACCCACTCCAGTACTCTTGCCTGGAAAATCCCATGGACGGAGGAGCCTGATAGGCTGCAGTCCATGGGGTCACTAAGAGTCAGACACGACTGAGCGACTTCACTTTGATTTTTCACTTTCATGCATTGGAGAAGGAAATGGCAACCCACTCCAGGGTTCTTGCTTGGAGAATCCCAGGGACGGTAGAGCCTGGTGGGCTGCCGTCTATGGGGTCACACAGAGTCGGACATGACTGAGGCGACTTAGCAGCAGTAGCGGCAGCAGGTTGGTAATAGCTTTTCTTCCAAGGAGGAAGCATCTTTTAATTTCATGGCTGCACATCTGCAGTGATTTTTGGATCCCAAGAAAATAGTCTGTCACTATTTCCTTTGTTTCACCATCTATTTGCCATGAAGTCTGGGGACCAGATGCCATGATCTTAGTTTTTTTAACGTTGAGATTTAAGCCAGCTTTTTCACTCTGCTTTTCACTTTCATCAAGAGGCTCTTTAGGTCCTCTTCACATTCTGCCATAAGGGTGGTGTCATCTGTATATCTGAGGTTATTGATATTTTTCCCTGCAATCTTGATTCCAGCTTGTGCTTCATGAAGTCCAGCATTTTGCATGATGTACTCTGCATATAAGTAAATAATTAAGGTGATGCTATACAGCCTTGATTTACTCCTTTCTCAATTTGGAACCAGACCATTGTTCCTTGTTCCAGGGCCGGTTCTAGCTGTTACTTCTTGACCTGCATACAGATTTCTCAGGAGGCAGGTAAAGTGGTCTGGTATTCCCATCTCTTTAAGAATTTTCCACAGTTTGTTGTGATCCACAACAAAGGCATTAGTGTAGCCAATGAAAAAGTAGGTGTTTTTCTGAAATTCTTTTGCTTTTTCTATGATCCAACGGATGTTGGCAATTGGATCTATGGTTACCATACAAAATTGTGGGAGTCAGATGCCAATGATCTCTGAGGTTAAGATTTTCTTGCATGGATTTGTGAAAGACCCTTAATTGTCAAATTCCAAGCAAATAGTAACAAACTATTAGAAATTAAAATTTAAAGAATGATGCCACTTAAGATAGCATCAAATGATAAATTATTTAGCAGTAAGTCTTATGAAAGATTTGCAAGACTCCTATGAAGAACACTTTAAAATATTATTGAGAAATTAAATAAAACATGTCACGTTCTTGGATTAACAGACTCAGCATTGTAAAGATGTCAATTTTTCCCAAATTAACCTATGGATTTAGTTGCCATTCCAATAAAAAGTCTCAACAGATTTGTTCATGGAAATTGATAAGCTGATTCTAAATTTCTGGGGAAATGTACATAGGAAGAATAGCCAAGATAATAATGCAGTTGGAAGATTTACATTATCAGATATTAAAAGTTATTATTCTTACTATAAAGCACAGATTCTGCTTCAGTGCAATGGGGAAAATAATTGTCATTTCAATAATTGGTAGTTGGATATCCATATGGAGGGGAAAAAAGGAATCTTGATTCCTACAACACACTATATACACAAATCAATTCCAGGTGTATTGTGGATTTAAATGTAAAAGGTAAAACTTTTCAAAGATAACAGGAGAATTGCTTCATGAACTTGTAGTGGGTAGGAAAAAATTGAGGATTTTGTGCTCAACTCCACTAAGCAAGAAACAAGCTCAAATGTGCGAAACAAGCTATAAACGAGGGTGTTCACCTGACCATCTCCCTCTAAGTCCCTGCATCTTGATTTTAAACAGTTGGAGTCTACTTTTATAGATGTCTCTCTGTAACAATATCTACAATGTTTGGGGGACTTTATAAAGACAATAAAAGGAAAAATTGGGAATGCATGTGGAAACCCTGAACCATATTTGGTAAGTAATGTAAGAATACATTGATACAGCAAACTATAAACCATATTCAGGGTTATGATATTTATTTCCAAATCTATCTCCAAGGGTTTAATGAAAATTATAGCCAACTTAAGCTAAGGGCTTTTCTGTCTTTTCACTATGGTTTAGATTTCTCTATTTTATCACTCAGGTCCTGTTAAATGTTCTGCATTTCATGCCAGGCTGGAGGTTTTGATTATAGTTGCCAGTATGACCACTCTGCCAAAGCTACAGAAAGTATGATAGGAACATGAGGTATATAGATTTCTCTGGAATCTCACTGATGCTCACTAACTGTCTAAACTTGGGCAATATGTTACTTCTCTCCTTGTTTCTCCAGTTGAGTATTAATATGATATAGTCATAAGGCTGTTGTAAGGACTAAGTGAAGATAATATGTCCAGTTCATGATAACTGCTCAAAAATGGAAGCTGATTTTCCACTTCTTAGTAAGAGTCATTGCTAACTGCAAGGAATGCTTCATCTCTGACACAGTAATGGCTCAAATTTAGATTGAAAATAGAAGTTTGTACCCAGAGATTGCTAAAGAAGACTCTGCTTTTATTAAACAGGTTCTTCAAATTGTATGCAGTTACTTACAGGAACTTTCTTTACCTTTACTCTTGTATCCACAGCTTTTGGTTTCTCTCACCCCCTCTCCTGTGTCCAGCTGTCATAGTACAAAGGAGAGGGTTTATGTAATCCAAGTTTTCTTTTATTGTTGTTTGTTCTGTTTTTTACTGAGAAGGACAAGTCCTAGGTTGGATCAGAAGTGAAAATGGGTTCTCCGTTGTGCCGAATGATGAGTCCCGTGATATTTTCACACAGCTCTCTCTGCTGCAGGAGTCAGTTTTACTGTTTGGAAACATATGGCACAAATTATGCCATAGGCCAAAGTTACTCATAAGCAGAGTCGTGCCTTTCTTTATAGGACTTTGTCAAATGTACTTCCTGTTTGCTTGCAGACCTTGGCATGCATTGCAGGAGTTGAGATATTTCCTTCTTAGCTCTTCCATGGCTACCAATCCCTGCCTCTACTTTGATGCCCTATTATTGAGGAATAGGGGATTTTTTTTTTTTTTTTACAAATGTGAAAACCTGCAGCCAGGCATATCTCTTTTCCAATGCAGTGAACCTTCCAAACCTTTGTCTTAGTCTCTTGGAACCAAACAAATTACATGCCATAGTGTGCTGTATATCATGGCTAGAGTGCTTATAATGTCGGGCTGAGTGGAGTTTGGGAAAAGGCTTCTCTGGTGAGCTGGAGCAGATTGTGTCTTTAACTGACAAGCTGCCATTTTCTTGAGTTTGATGATTTGGGCTCCTTCACCTATCCATGCAAAAAAAACCTTAACCTCAGAGATCTTTGGCTTCTGACCCCAATATTTTTATACAGTAACCATACATACATTTATCACACAGAGCTTTATGAACAGTGAAGGTTTATTACACTGCACTCAAACCTCATTTAACCTTTTCTCTTGAAGCAATACTTTAAAAGAGTTGAGAGAGTTTGTACAACCAAGGCTGGTTGGCTGATCCTTTCTTTGTGCTTCCATTCCTGAGAAGCCTTTGGCATGTACATTTGTGGTCAGTAGATGTTTTCTGTAACCTTGGAGAATGTACCCTCCTGTTTGAATGTGTTCCCTTGGGGTCTCTAAGTCCTTGGACACTTTGGGGTTGGCAGAAATTTTGTGATGAGAGGATCTCAGAATTGCTTGTTCTTCGGTGGAAGTGATCAGATCTGTCTCTCCTGGACAGTGGCATCACTACCATCTTTGAGCATTTCCCTTTTGCTTTCCCCCCTTTCCAATCCACACATCAGCCATTGTATAAGAGCCACATTATGCCTGCTGATTAATGTATGTTTACTTACTGTTCTGGCCCACATAAAACTCCATTCTTTAAAAGTTTCTTCCTATCTGAACAATAGAATAAAGCATTTTACTACAATACCAGTACTTATTGCCCAGCCATTTTATTACCATAATATTTTGAATTATTTTCTGATTTTTATTTGTAAAAATAATGCTTTCCAAATTTGCTTGTAAGTTTTCAGATAACTAGAATTATATGCTGTACCTTTGAACTCTATAGAAACCTAACACTATGCCTAAAGCTGAATAGGACTACAACATAGATTGAATGAACACATTTGGACACAGTATCTTTAAGAATATAAGTATTTTCGACTGAAGAGAAATAATCCTTAATTGGCAAGCAATAAATCAGGATGGGGAAGAATTTCCTACCTTTCAAAGGTCCACATGGTTCTTGTACCTTGGAAATGGATCTGTTTGTATTTGGTGTCTGTGAAGGGCTATCATGTTACTTCTTGGATCTCAAAGCAAAGTTTTAAGCCCTTTTTTTTTATTCCCTGCCTGGTCCAACTCTAGTTGATATGAAAGGGATGCATGCAGAGATGAGCTGCACAAGGAAAAGTTTAAGTTCAGTGAGAAAGAGGACCATGTCTGCACAGAAGGAGTGAACAGAAGTGCCTGTGACATTAATCTGTCATGCAGCAGTGTGTATCTCAACCAGGGCTGATGCTCTGGTTGCTGTTAATGTTACTTTTGGATCTGCTTTTTAGATGTCCCTCTAAAATCAGTGCTGATCAACAGCAGTAGCAGATTCCTCTCACTGGGGAAATGGAAGATGCTGGCTCTAATTTCAAATAGGTCTGTAGACATTCAGTAATGGCAAAGTTGATCATTATGGTTCATCTTTTCAATTTTGCTCAACCAAGTCATTGTTCGCCTTTTTGTCCTTGCTTCTAGTAGGAACTCTCAAAGCATTTTGAGTGTTTATGACCCTACTTGAAGCTCACCATCACCATGTGCATTGTCTTTCTGGTGGTTTGGGGAAAGAACCACTGGTGACCCCAAGCAGAGCTGCCAAACACTTTAACCAGCTGGTAGACTAGGAAGTGTATTCATGAGCCCCAACATCTTTTTATTTATGTAGTACATTTGGTGTATAACCTATCAGCTACTGTTCCAAGTGCTTTATAGATATAACATAGTTAATCCTCATAACAACTTGATGAGGAAGGTACTATCATAATCCGCATTTAATAAATGAGGCACAAAGAGATTACAAATATTTTGCCTAAGGTCACACATTCAGTAAATGGCAGAGCTGGGATTTGAATCAGGGCACTCTTGTTCCAGAGCACATGTCTTTAAGCACAACGTTTAATTTCTTGTGTTCTGTGTTTTTCATTTATTTTTGTTATAGAGATACTAGTGGAATATCTCTGCTCAAAGTATTGTGTAAAACAGTTTTGGGAATATGGAGAAGAGGGAGCCCAGTTCCGGACTACAGAGAACATGAGTATTGAGGGAAGGAAGGACTTGTCCAGCTCTGCACAGCATATGCAGGACGTTCTCTCTACCTTTGGGGACACCTGATGCTTCATTGATGAGAGAACAACTCAGATATTGAGAGGATTGATGACTCATTTTACAAGGAAAGCAACGTTGTTGGAAGTGCTTTTCCATTAGGAGACCTTTAATATGGGTTGTATGGGAGTGAGAAAAATAGAATCCCTAGTCATTCGTTTAACAAACATATAGTAAGCTTTCATAAGTACAAGGTATGCTATTAAGAAATACTAGGTTTCCCAGGTGGCTCGGTGGTAAAGAATCTATCTGTTTGCCAATGCAGGAGCCTAAGGAGACGTGGGTTCAATCCCTGGGTCGGGAAGATCCTCCAGAGGAGGAAATGGCAACCCACTCCAGTATTCTTGCCTGGGAAATCCCATGGACAGAGGAGCGTGGCAGGTTACAGTCCATGGGGTCACAAAGAGTTGGATATGACTGAGTGCACAAACATGAATCCTTACAGGACTCTATAGGTTCTTATTTTTAAACAGCATTATAAAACTGCCCCAATTTGGACTACATGGGAAAAGTTAGTGCAAAAGTAATACAAACTTGCAGGATACATATTCAGTTAATGAAAGACTATCTATCCTTGCACATCTATTTTTACCAGAAAGGGCAATGACAGAAACAGAGACAGAGGAAGAAAACAAAGGATTGGATATATTCCAGTAATTCTAGCACATGTCAGTTACCAGGGCCTATGGCTCCGCACTCTATCTCAAGATTTTCAATGTGGGTACCCCTGCTTGGCATTTTTAAAATCCATAGGCAGCATGAACTTGGCCAGTGTAGCAGCCCCGTAGGAATACTAAATGTACCCCATTTCATTTATAGGAAAGAAGCAAATTAAGACAGAGCACTTTTGTGAAAGTCATAAACTGCATTTAACAAGGCAGGAGGCTTGGGAATCTGTGCTCAGGCTGCTTGTTTTTCCTGGCACCTTGTTAAACATGGTTGAAAGTCTGCATGCTGGGGAGTAGCCCACTTTCTCTTTGTTCTTGGGAGTGGTTCTAACTGACCTGGTAGACTTGGGTGGATGGAGTGTCGTCTTAGGTACTGGGACTGGAAGGGGACTGGGGAGCTCAATAAGCCTGTTCTTACCACCATCAAGCACTGCCCACCTCAGTTGGGCTCCATGGCCTGTGCATGAATTTTTCTGTCTTCAAGTTCTGTGAAGAACAGGGCTGCCTCAGACACTGATTCCAACATCTAATAACACTTATTTTCAAGCCACTCTCTCTATGTCTAAATTAAATCCTTCATCCTGTAGTTCAGTGTATCTCCTTTTGTTCTGCCCTGAATAAAGATGGAGAACAGCTGGTCAGCATTCCCTGTAGAATAACTCTTCAGACAGACACTTGAAAGCTATTATTAAGTTCCCTCAGAGTCTCCTCTTCTCCAGACAAATGCTGAAGCTTTCTCTCACTTTTTTTCTCCACTCACCTTTCTCTTTTGGGCTATAAGTCCTTGTCCAGCTGCTCGCTTCTTGAAGCCACCTGGAATTTTAACTGCATTTGTTGCTAATGGTATTCTTATTGGGAAATGATGGTGGGGGATTTTGTTTCTTGTTTACTCATCATTTGCTGGCAGACTTAGTCTTTAATGGGGCTTTCCTAGTGGGCTTCCCTGATAGCTCAGTTGGTAAAGAATCTGCCTGCAATGCAGGAGACCCCAGTTCTATTTGTGGGTCAGAAAGATCCGTTGGAGAAGGGATAGGCTACCCACTCCAGTATTCTTAGGCTTCCCTTGTGCCTCAGCTGGTAAAGAATCTGCCTGAAATGCGGGAGATCTGGGTTCAATCATTGGATTGGGAAAATCTCCTGGGAAGGGAAAGGCTAGCCACTCCAGTATTCTGGCCTGGAGAATTCCATGGACTGTATAGTCCATAGGGTCACAAAGAGATGGACACAACTAAGCAACTTTCACTTTCACTTCACCCAGTGGCTCAGATGGTAATTCACCTGCAATGCAGGAGACCTGGGTTTGATCCCTGGGTCAGGAAGATCCCCTGAAGGAGGAAATGGCAACCCACTCTATTAGTCTTGCCTGGAAAAATCCCATGGACAAGGGAGCCTGGCAGGCTTGTCCATGGGGTTGAAAAGAGTTGGACATGACTGAGCAATTAACACTTTCACTTTAGTCATTATCTGTCCTAGGATTTCATTCATTGGCTCAAATTAATGGAAGAATTGCCTCCCCCACCCCCAAGTCTTTAAGTATTCTGTTGTCTATAGAGACCTTGCTAGGAAAATTGTGTGTGTATGTATGAATATGTGCATATGCAAATATGTATGGTTTTCTCTGTTTTTCATTCATCTCTTCCTAACTATTATACCATGAGAAAATGGTACTTCCAGCTTAAATGTGGTTTTGAGCCACATTTCTTTTTGAATGAGGCATGGGGTGTTAGAGTATGTGTGTGAGTGTATGTGTATATTTATTAATTCTGATTCTTTTGTAACATCTGCCCAGAATTCAATGATGAGGAGGACTCCGAGGCTCTGTGTAGTTAAGAAGGGAAGAGTAATGCTGAAATGAATGTTCCATAGCATTAGCTCTGCGTGAGAACTAGTGAGGCCGCACTATTGCCAGATCGTGTGGCACCTAAATAAGTGGTTGAAAAATTAAAATAATAAATAATTGTATTTTTCATCCCATCTTTTGATATTCCTTTA
Organism: Bubalus bubalis; assembly: GCF_019923935.1. Lineage (NCBI taxonomy): Eukaryota > Metazoa > Chordata > Mammalia > Artiodactyla > Bovidae > Bubalus > Bubalus bubalis. The sequence goes on along the minus strand of NC_059168.1, from coordinate 41,959,735 downwards.
GAAAATATAGCCTTTTTTTTCTAAGTTTTTTTTTTAAAAAGTGGTTTTGCCATACATTGACATGAATCTATCACAGGTGTACATGTGTTCCCAACCCTGAACACCCCTCCCACCTCCCTCCCCATCCCATCGCCCTGGGTCATCCCAGTGCACCAACCCCGAGCACCCTGTCTTATGCATCGAACCTAGACTGGCGATTCATTTCACATATGATAATATACATATTTCAATGCCATTCTTCCAAATCATCCCACCCTCGCCCTCTCCCACAGAGTTCAAAAGACTGTTCTAGACATCTGTGTCTCTTTGGCTGTCTCGCATACAGGATTATCGTTATCATCTTTCTAAATTCCATATATATGCATTATTATACTGTATTGGTGCTTTTCTTTCTGGCTTACTTCACTCTGTATAATAGGCTCCAGTTTCATCCACCTCATTAGAACTGATTCAAATGCATTCTTTTTAATGGTTGAGTAATATTGCATTGTGTATATGTACTGCAGCTTTCTTATCCATTCATCTGTCAATGGACATCTAGGTTGCTTCCATGTCCTGGCTATTATAAACAGTGCTGCTATGAACATTGGAGTACACGTGTCTCTTTCAATTCTGGTTTCCTCAGTGTGTATGCCCAGCAGTGGGATTGCTGGGTCATATGTCAGTTCTATTTTCAGTTTTTTAAGGAATCTCTACACTGTTCTCCATAGTGGCTGTACTAGTTTGCATTCCCATCAACAGTGTATGAGGGTTCCCTTTTCTCCACACCCTCTCCAGCATTTATTGCTTGTAGATTTTTGGATAGCAGCCATTCTGACTGGCATGAAATGATACCTCATTGTGGTTTTGAATTGCATTTCTCTGATAAATAAGTGGTTGAAAAATTAAAATAATAAATAATTATATTTTCCATCCCATTCCTTTAGAAAATATAGCCCGTTTTTAATCTACCTGTGGAGGACATCATAATTTCTCATTTGCTCTGATTCAGTATATCCCAGTATATTTTGGTACCTCCCTCGCCTTCATCCCTATATTCTGTTGGCTCACTGGCAGTCTTGGGAAGCATCTCCATCACATCAGAGCTAGTTATTAACCCATTCTTGGATTACTCACAGCCTGCTGGCTTTCCCCCTTCCCCCATTTGGCCATCCTACCAGCACCCTAGTGGATACTTTATTCTTGGCAGTCCCTTGTCAAGAAGAGTTAGTGGATCAATAGTGCTTAATGTAACCCACCTAAATGTTTATTTTTACGGACTTTGGGGGCTCTTCAAAGTAGATACCATCCAGTATATTTATTTAAACTTCCTACCACTTTCCAGGAACCCTTTTGTTTCAGAATTTTTGAAGTACATTTTACACATTCAAAGAATTGTTACCATCCCATGTCGAATCTCCTCCCCTCTTTCCAGGCATCTAAATCTTATCCATTGTATGCAACCCATCATCCATGAAGCTTTTCTAAATGTAGATTTTCAGTCTTTATTGATGTCTGCTTTCTCTAACCTCCTACTACAATTATATTCTGTCACTTAGCCCAATTAGATACAGTTTGTGTGCCTTGCTAATTGTTCTGTGTGAACCAACTGGTCTACTCTCTTTTCAGTTACGTTCTAATTTTCTTCAGAGAAGAGACCATACCTTCCCTTTTGTCTGTCTGTCTTACCCTCCTCCTTCCTGTTGTTTAATCTGCCCCACAGCCGTGCTGTGCTCAGAAACTGAACTCCAAAAGTACTTATTAAGTGACCCTCCAAATAAGCAGTCTGACTGATTTTTACAAAAGATTAGATATATTAAAAAATAATAACCTGAGTACTCTTTATGGCTTCGGGTAGACAAATGAATATTATAGAAGGTATAGTTACTCGTGACGTTAGTAAAGAAAAATGTATTTGGGGGTCACACACAGTTAATAGATGATTCTCCTTTGGAGTAGAATAAAAGTGATTTCATTTTGACAGAGCTCAAAGTATTATTAATTACACAGATGCTATTATGGTATTGAGGGATAGAATAGAAAGATATGGGAATGTGGTTTTTCACCTGGCTTGCATAAAGGGTGATGAGATGTTTAACATAAGGTTTCTCTACTCTGATGCAGTGAACAAATTAAGATGGCAGGCAAACATCCAAAAGCAGAAACGTAATTCTTAATCCATCATTAGTAAATAATATTCACTAGTGCAGTTGAGAAAAATTAGAAAGGAACCTGTTGAGTATGATATGTGTCTGATGTTTTGGTTAAGATGTGCTTCAGCCAAGGAAGGTTTTAGAAACCCAGGAAAGGCACAGGAGGACCCCAGCATGGCTATCATTCTGTTCTCCATGTAATAGTGGAGCTCTCTGAAAGTCACCTGAGAGGCAAAGCAAAATGTGCCATAAAATGGCATTTCTGAACCACAGCACAGTGGCTTAATTGATTTATACTTTATTCTTTTCAAAAGACAGCTGAATGTCAAAGGTCTTTCTTTTGTGTAATACTGGAAAACTGGTTGTCAAACAACCTCCACTCATTTAATAATTTATCCCATTTTGTAAAAGAAAGGCAGCTGACATGTAGTAAATTTACTCCATATTTAAATTACTACATTGAACGATAATAAGGAGAATGAAGAATATAGTCCGTTATTTAAAATTAAACATATATGAAACTGTTTTTTCCCCCAAATAATCACCAAGGGCTGTAGTTTAAAGGCAGCACAGAAGCCCTGAGTGGAATAAAAATGCCTAACAGGAGTTTGCAAATGGCAGCAGAATTATTTATTCTATTTTTTCTATACATAAGGAATTGAGCTAAATGAACAATGTTTAAGCATGTCAGAATTTCATCAATTTTGCATGAGCATTCTCAAATATCCTGGTGGGGGTAATTGCTTGCAAATACATTTAAACTAATGATATGTTATATCCTTCCTTGATATAAAACTATTAAAAGATACGTTATTGCATTTGACAATGCCATGCCGCTGGGTCAGATCTTAATGACAGATTTCTGCATTTGTGAATTAAGATACACTCTGCTGGAAGCAAATATTTTGTAAAAATAAAACCTATATACTATGTAAGTTTGATCATTTATCTAAAATTTCCATTTCTAGTTGTTGGAAGCTACAAGACTTCAGAGAAAGGAAGGGTTTGTCCCTTTCCTAAAATTGGGAAATGAATCCAGAACTATAATTGAATCCTACTCATACCCCATTCTTCTCAGCAGGAGTGAACAGAACTTGTAAAATACACCATGTGGTTTTAGAGGTCCACTTAGGATGTGGTTTTGCATCCCTTGCAGGCTGAAGTGACTGACATGCCTCAAATCAATTAGAGAAAGTGACCCTTTCCTCCCGTGAAAATGGCATGCTTATTTTTAAGGAGAATTAAACTAGGCTGAAAGGAGACATCAGATGGGAAAAAATAATTCAAGGGAGAAAACTGAAACAAAAATCCACTTGTAGAAATAGTTTCATTAAAAAGGAAGTGTGGTACTGAAGAATTTATTTACAGGGCAGCAATGGAGAAGCAGACATAGAGAATAGACTTATGGACATGGTGGGAGGGGAGGAGAGGGTGAAATGTATGGAAAGAGTACCATGGAAACTTACTTACCGTATGTAAAGTAGATAGCCAAAGGGAATTGGCTGTATGGCTCAGGAAACTCAAACAGGGGCTTGTATCAACCTAGAGGGGTGGGATGGGGAGGGAGATGGGAAGGAGGTTCAAAAGGGAGGGGATATATGTATACCTACAGCTGATTCGTGTTGAGGTTTGACAGAAAACAGCAAAATTCTATAAAGCAATTATCCTTCAATAAAAAATAAATAAATTAAAAAAAAGGGAAGTAGAGCAATTTGCAGCAAAGATTCTTTGGTCCTTCACTTTCAGATGATAGTGGCTTTTTAATTGTTTAGTCTATTTTTGGTTTTACCTGAGGTCAGTATACAAAGCATCCAGTTTGTATCAGCTTGGGTGAATCTCACCCTACAATCTGTGATCAAAACCCCAGTGTGTGATTTCCCTTCTTGACAGTGGGCTAAAATGCATATTAATTTGTCTCCAGAGCCAGAATGTGAGACTCCAAGATAGATTGTGAAGCAGGCATTAATGCGCGTACGTGATTATGGAACTTGGGGAGCTAGCTTGGCATCCCACTGGAAATCAGATGATATTATGATTACAAGGGAAGTATTGATATACTTCCCTAATTGTTTCTTAGGACTTTGGGTTCTATTTATGATGTCATTACAAAGCCATGCATTATCTGCATAATCACCAAGGAAAAGACTCTCATGAAGGAAAACATGTCCCACTGAGATAATGCCGCAAGCTACTGCTATACATCCAAAGGCATATGCATGGTGTTGAAATAATAAGACAGCATGGAATAATGATGAATTCTTGTTCCCATCATGACAGAAAGCTTTCCCAAAATTATCACTATTACTGACTTAATTGATCCAGGCTCAGTGAAAGGATTTCAGTAAATGGATGGCTTTGGGACTCAATCCCTATGCCACAGTACAATTTCTGACAGTATCAGCATAAGAAAGGCCAGTTACTCTGCAGGATCTGTGATTGCCCTGCAGAGAATGTACAGTGCATCTCCAGAAGAGAGACAGAGATGGGGAGAGAGAGTGTGAGTGTGTGTGTGTGTGTCTGTCTTTGCACAAACATGCACACACACAATTTGGCTGATAGCTTGGGGTTGGAAAACGAAGGTAAAATAAACTTCCCTCTGGAATAAGAAGCAGATAATTTTTTCTCAGTGAACAGACTATTCATGGAGTGAAAAAATTGCACATTATTGTCGCTCGGTGTTATATATATGAGGCTTTCGCCTTGACTCGGCAGCCTAGCAGGCCTGGGTCTTTTATATGGCAAAGAACAGTACAATATACCTTTACTGCAAGGTTTTCAGTTACACGGTAATTCTGATACATATTCTCTCCCTCTCCTTAAAAGGCACGTATGCTCTGATTTTCAACATCATTGAAGATTATTACAACTTCACTTCATAATATACTGTAAATTTTATTATAAAGCACCAATTCCTTGGCTCCTAAGAACAATCTTAGGGAAAGAGTGCACTATACTTCTTCCTCTCTCAGTAATGTGAGAGGAGACCTAATGAAGCTCTTTATGCAAATTTCCCAGTTATCAGGTAAAATCTTCACATCGAAATCTGTCACATGTTATAAAATTTCTTTATGTTATCAAATGCTAATGATGACTCAGAACACAGCCCACAGAGGGTCTTTGAAATCCTTCATAAAAACTGTATTCCACCCCGATATCAGAGGCCTTGGAAATTCCGCCACTCTGAAGACGCAGGTTTGTAATTAGCATGGTGCGGGCTTCTCTGCCCTCTGAAACCATAATGTTAATTACAAAAATTACACTGTGTTTAAAAGTGCAATTAAGAGACTCCACTGCACAAAGGGGATCTTGGAACCTCTTTTCACACTTTGAAGCCAGGTCATAATGTAGCCCATAAAAAGGAGGCCAAGGCTCATTCCCTTTGAAAGGCTTCAGAAGATCAGAGAGGCGATCTCAGCAAGAATGAGCTCTACCGAGTTCTGCAGTGCTCTTAATGAACAATGTTCTACCTGGAGCCAGTGAGGAGGCAGAAGGAGAAAATTAGCTGAAAAATGATGGCTGCTCTTCACCCAGCTTGGCGATTGCCAACATCAACGCCTAGCTTGGGTCTACTTTGAGCCAATTCTGGAGTCGTTTGCTGGGTCCTGGTGTCCCCAGAGTGGGACCTATATATCTCTAAGTGAAACTGGTATGATGGAGTTGTGTGGATTCAGGTCTGCTTTTGTTTTTCATCCAGAATGGAACACTATAAGATTAATTTGAACAAAAATTACGGCAGGAAATAAGTCTCCCCTGCCCCAAATTTTTGGAGGAAATAGGGAAAAGAAATTGTAGAATTAAGCTGAACACTTCTTTGGTGACTTAATGGTAGGACTCAAGGTACTTTGGTGGTGGTGAAGTGTGCTCATGGTTAGTACAAAGCAAACAGTGTAGACTAGTGGGCAAAACAGGATGAAAAGAAACAGAAGCCTAGAATTAGAGTCTCAGGTCTGTAGCTATGAGATATTTAGTGGCAGTTTAGTTTCTCAAAGCCTCAGTTTTCTCATCAGGGTAGTGGGAATAATGCAGATCTTGAGGAAGATCCAGATAGAATGATGGAATAAATATTTGGAAGAAAAAATACTCAACAGTCTGTAAAGGGTCAAGCATATACAGTTACATCACTTCAGATCTGCCTTGGATGGCCATCATGAGAACTCTGATTAACTCTTGAGGAAGTTCTTCATCTCATCCTGGGTTAAATGGGTCCCCCTCCACCCCTGAAATTCATTGCTGAAGTCCTAACCCCCAGGATTTTAGAATGTGACCTTACTTGAAAAAAGGCTAACTTCAGATTTGATGAGTTAAGTTGAAGTTATTGGGCATGGAGGCGGGGTGGTCTCTAATCCTCTATGACTGGTAACCCTTATAGAAGGGAAATTTGGTCTGAGGGACATGCACGCATACAGGGAAAACCAGATGAAGAGACAGGAAGAAGATTGCCATCTGCAAGCCAAGGAGAGAGGCCTGGGACAGATCCTACCCTATGAGAGACTGAGCCCTAGAAAGAACCCATATTGCAGACACCTTGATCTCAGCCCTCCAGCCTTTGGCACCATGCAAGACAAGAATTCTCCAGTGTTTAGGCCACCCAATTTGCGGTACTTGGGTATAGCGATCCTGGGGAACTAAGACCCCCTCAGAGTGAATATGTCCTCTTCTTAAGATGATTTTTTCTGAATACTGAAATATTTTACCTGTCTTTCAGTCAAATATATGTGAGTTTACATACCCTTTATGTCATTTTTTTTCACTCAGCTAGTCTTTATGTCTCCTCTCCATTTCTAGTCCTTTGTGTACACTTCTGGATTCTAGCAGCCTGCCCTAGTTCCTCTCCTTCCCCTTTCCTTTCTTAGGGAACACTCTGTGACAGAATTGTTGCGGTGTGAGGAGCTCTGCTAGGATGAGAATCAAGAAGTAGCCTTCAACCCTATGTCTATGACACAGCAAAACCTGCCTCCAAATAATTTACTCCCACAAACTTCATTTTTGCACAAGGAGCAATAAAAGAGAATTAGAATTAATGAACTGATATTAACTAGAGATTTTTTTTTTAAAGAGTTGTGGAATGAGACCAGAAAGAAGTTGGAGAGAAGGATCTTCTCACACTGGAAGTTAGAGAAAAGGTCCCAGAAAGAGGGCAGACTGAAAGGGGGGCAGTTTAGCATTGGTGTTTGGAGAGGACGAGTCAGGAAGATATTTTCTTGTTCTACTAGGACTAACCAGTTGGTTTTGAGTCTTGAATTGTTCTGGCATCTCTGATGATAGTGATAGTTACTCTAGAAATCAATGTATATATGGCCAATAAAATGATTTTTAGAACTCAGGAAGGCATTTTTTAACCACTTTATATTTTTGACTTGTCCCCATTCTTTTTCTGACACACACACTCACATACACACATAAACTGGCATGCATGATAAATCCCAAATGGAAGATTTTGCTTTTTTGGGTAGATTTGCAGAATCTACAAAGATGCATTTCTCAGGTGCCTAGAACATTGCGAGAAATGCTGCCTAAGTACTTTCTGTCAGGGGAATTCTTGAGTCTATGTCCCCTAAAGACCTGGGACATGTTAAGCACACGGGTTTTGTACTCAATGAGCCCCTATGTGGTCTATGAGCTGGTGTGCTTTGCTTAATCCTTCCTTCCATTTACAAATAAGTTTCTTGTGAAGTCTAATGTGAAAATTCCCAACACTGCCCAATAAATCACCACCCCGATCTTTTGTAGAAACATGGAGGGTTGGTGATGAAACCGATTTAAAGACGGGAGAGAAATTCCCTGTCCCCCTAGGTCCCCACGGCCCCCAAAGCCCTGCACAGTGTGCTGGCCATTGGCCTGGGCTGTTTGGCCTGCGTGTCTGGAAAAACACACTTCCTCCTCCTTCATCTTCTACCTGCCCGACTCGTTACAGAACCAGACAGTTTACATATGTGATCCTTCCTATTTAGAAAATTAATGGTGTTTTCTGGCTCCAAATCACAGCTTGTGGTGCTCTGCAGGCGATGAAAAACTTGGCCAGCTCCAGCAGCAAGGCAGCCATTAGAAAATTAACCCTTGGTGACCAAGGAGCAAAGGTAGGCGAGTGGGGTCCTGGCGACGTGGCAGGCTGTAGCTTTCAGGTGTCAGTACATATGTTAGCTGTGTAGGAACAGCACACACAGGGCCCCCTGAGAGCTTCTAGCTAGCATGTTTGTGGTTGGCCACTGTGGAGAGGGCACGGACATAGCACTTGGCAGCCAGTGCAACCAATATGCCACGCTTTTTATTAGAGCCCAGGAGAAAGCCCAGAGCCTGGCTCTGGAATCCGAGCCATCGCTGTCTTGGCTGTACCTGATTAAAAGATGTGCCATTCATCGCATCCCTGAGTGCCTTCATCTCACACCCTTTGCTGTGCTCTCCCTGCCTGCCTCGGAAAACGGCCAACCTCAGAAAGACAGAATCATAAAAGCCAAGGCAGGAAAGAACTTTCAAGTGCCTAATTCCATTTTCGTACATTAATTTAATGTATTCAATAACTTAATACTTTAAGTCTCCTGTGTTTGCTTTTTTTAGGGTTTATTTTTGTTTGTTTCCTTGTCTGTTTCATTTTGCTTTTGAACATTGGAGCCAAAAATAACTATTCCCTTATGTAGCTTTGAAACGTGTGTGTGTGTGTGTGTGTGTGTGTGTGTGTGTAGGTAGGGGGTTAAGGGTCAGGGTATGGGGCTTGGAAGTGTCAAGTCTAACTTTGGGAATTTGGTTTCTTGAAGCCAGTATTCTTGGATCAGTGTTATAGTTTTCTCTCTTCACAGTCATGACCAAACCAGTGTTTTCAAGGTTCAGTTCTGCTCCTGGATTTATTCTCGATGAATATAAAATAATTTTCCTTACTCTGTTCCAATGGAACTGGCATCAGTGGTCCCCAGCATCAAGTGCATTGAGACATCCTTTTCCATGTTTGTTTCTTCAACTGATTAGATGCAAGGACCCTAGTTTCTGAGCAGTTATGGAGCCCTGAGTCTATCACCGAGGACAGCCCAGGGCAGCCTAGAGTGTAATAGCACAGTGGGGGTCGTGGACTGGGGACTTCCTGTCCCCATCCCCTACACGCCGATCCTGCAATTCTGAAGTTAGTTTTATTTTTAGGTTCCTAGTACAGGAAAACACAGCTGCTTATTTTACTGCTTCTGAATGCTGTGCTCCGAGGTATTCAGTGAAATCAGGCTATATTCATCTCTAACATTGTGTAACACCAGCTTTAATACAAACAGGGGTAAATAACGCTGGCACATTAATTACTCCTTTCTAGTTTACTCTGACAAAAATGTACTAAAATGAAGACTAATATAATTATAGATGATGCATTTTCAATTAGCCTTTGTTAATACTATTAATAAGATTAATAATATATACTAAAAATGTCAATATGCTTATCTAAATAAATTTTTTAAATCATCCTTTCAAGTCCCAGCATCAAACATTAAGGCACAGCATCTTAATTACATGTGCTCATCAACAAAGTTAAATGGATAACATCCCTCAAGTGTGGCAGAGACAGACAGAGGCAAGCTCCAAGGCTGTCTATATGTTCACCTTTCCCGGTCCTGTGTTACTTTTCCATGAACCACCAGCATTTGTGAAGAGAGCATATCCAAATTAGCACAGGGCTTTGCAAAGTTTTTATATAGTGAGAGCTACACATGGAGCAGCTTACTCTCTAATACACACACATACACACACACACACACACACACACACACGACCCTTTTCTGAACTGAATGATAAAATGCGGGGGTTTTGCCTTTATAATTTTAATAATATACAGCACAACTGTGACTGGTGTTAATGTATAGAATTAATTGCCCCAGTGAGACATTTCTTCCAAAAAAGCAATAATAGCTGGATTCTCCTTGAGAATGTGAAAACCCTCTGGTATACTAATAAAATGAAAAAGGTTCACAAAATAATATCCTAAATAATTGGGTTCCCTGTACCAAAGGACCCCATGTAGTTTCTCTTAAGCGATCTAAAAAAATTGTGATTATTCCTTTGGACTTAATAAAACATAATTGAAAAAATATCAGTGAGGATAATGTAGAGCAATCACATCCATGTCCCCTTAATATTTTTAAAGGTGAAATTCTTAACACTTTCTCATTATTAAGGAGAAAAGATGTTTTGCAAGTAAATAGTGATGTTTACTTGGCTGATAACATATTGGTATCATGCCCAGTTCCACCTACCCACCCAACTGTGTGTGTGTGTGTGCTCGATGTATACTTGATTGTTAAAACTTTTCAACAGCTCCAGTTTGTAAATGCCCTAGCCCTTTCTTCCCCATGAACTAGAAATACTCTTACTACAAATAGTCTTATATACTCTTACTGTGTTGTAATCATAAACAAATTACTGTCCTTCAAATAGATTGTGTGTGTGTGTGTATGTGTCTAGGGAGGTTGGGAGCACAAATCTGTTCTCCTGTTTGGATGGATGTTTTCATCTACTCAGTAGCTTTTCTTTTTTTCCTTTCAGACATAAAGGCTTTACTCAGACTGAAAATCTCACCATTCTTATTTCCTCCTCTTCTTAACCTGTTTATTCATTTGTTCTTATGCTACAATAACCAGGAAAAAAAAAAGGTTTGGAAGTGAACATAATTTTTACGAAGAAAGAGGAGCTATGGAGAGGACTGGGGGCCTGGAGGAAAATGCAAAGAGGACTTAGGACAGAGCCAGGGACGCTAGAGCGACAGAATGCTGAAGATAGTTGTCCCAGCTACGAGATAAAAGCTACATTACATGAAATTAATGGAGGCTGTCTGCGACATACATGAATCACTGTTTCAACGCTAAGAAACCAGCACAAAAGAATAAAGGAATCTGAGTACTAACTACATCTTCAAAGGTCTCCTATTTACCCAGCTATACTGGGTACTGACACAAGTGGGGGGAAATATAAGAAAAAAGCACTGCTGTGATCGAATGAATGCGACCATATGAGCTATATTGGAGCCGTATGCATCCTATTTAGCTGATATCAAACACAGTTTAATGAAAGTTAAATAGTTTCTGAGGAGTGCATGAGCTGGAACAGATTAGATTCCACCGAGGGGTCTCTCAGCATATTGTTGCTCACATGTATTCCCTGCTCAGGGCTGCTACAATTCCAGCACTCCATTAGCAATACACAAAAGACTTATGCAGATAGCGGGCATAAGCTCCTACCGCCATGTTGGGAAATAAAAACACACGCACAGACACACGCACCCACAGATGAAGGTTTTGTTCAGTGTGTGCATCTCAAAATAGATCTCTGTAATTCAAAACTGATAAGAGCATTTGCAGGAAGAAGAAGGTAGTTGCCTATATTTTAAAATAGAGAAATATGTAAACTGCCTCCAATAGGAGATATTGCATCAGGCGCAGAATGAGAGTTTGTTCTTTCAGAGGACAACGATGTGGGTGAAAGTCATGCCCTTTTGATCCATAAGCTCCATCTGCTCTAAAGGTACGGCAGCTTCCCTGGAACCACCCCATGAAGTTACAGGGGTAAATGCTCCTTCAAATCCTCACCCTCTCAGTATCCCTCCAGCATTGCCTCATTTTCAAATGTACAGCTCCTTCCAGAAATACTGGTGAACAGCCTGTCCATCTATTCACATGGCTGTCGAAAAAACTGACATGAATTGCAATTAATAATTTCATTACTTGGCAAAGATTATTTTTTGAAAATTTCTCTACAATTAAATTGTCGATGTGCTTTTTTCCCCTGTCCTTCTGTCCAAGCACCTCCTGCTCTGTCTTTACTGAGCTGACTTTTCATGGATGGTGATAGTAGTGTTTTAATTTAAATAAAAACACGAGAGCTCTTTCATATTGGTCTTTCTATAAAAGTGGCCAGAACAGTTGGATAAAATTGCCTCATTTTCTCCTTTCAGATGAAGAGTGAAAAAAAAAAAAAAGTCACTTCTAACCTTAGCTCTGTTCACTTTTTCACTCCTACATAATTGCAGTCAAACTTCCTTGGACATTTATTCTTACGTCCAGCATTTTCTTTGTGCTAGGCTGCATTATAAAGATGAATCAGATATGCTCCCTATAGCTAGAGTTTACAGTTCAGATTTCTGCAACTGGGGAAAGGGGTATTTTGAGCCCCTACCCCTAGAGGATATTTAGCAATGTCTGGAAACATTTTTCTTTGGTTGCCCTAGCTGGGGAACTGATACTTTCAGCTGGTGGGTGGAAGCTGGAGCTACCTTCAAACACCCTGCAGCGCACAGAATAGCCCCTGCAAAAAAGACTTGTCCAGTCTGAAATGTCAGTAGTGCCAGGATCCAGAGAGATGATTGTTTTTCAGGGAGGAACAAGGTGAAACTCCCAGTAAACACTGAAGTATCTATGCACGTTGTTCCTATTTGCAATAAAGTCTGAACAATTTGGTGTATTGTCACCTGGTGGCACTCAGGGGCTGAACGAGGCTCCCATGGCATTTTGCTTACATTTAGGAATAAACTTCTAAAAGCTTTTTGCAACCAGGGACAAGGCTCCAAATTCTTGGAAACCCTTTTCAATTTCTTAAATAACTACCTGAGATTAGGGACAAGGACTCTGGTGCAAATTCAGGCAAGGAAAAGGGAAAACAGAGAACACCATGCATCTGCCCTATATTCTTTCTCAACTGTGGGGTGACTCTCCTGTTAGTATTATTCATGCCCTTCTAGAAGGGATGGAACTTTCTCAGTCATCTCCTCTATGCCCTTTATTACTGTTCCTCAGAATAAGAATGGCCCCACGTTAAGGAGCTGAGTGCCTGTTTAGAATGGCCTGTCAGACGCTCTGTGGTAATCGCCTCCGTGTCTTCATCTCTCTGCTCAGGTATAATAATTTCATTAATAAGCAGAGTAGTCGTTAAAGTTGTCACCAGCTGGCTGTTCTGGTCAAAATGGAGTTTCCCACATTTTCCTGCTGTCTCTGCCATCATATTACATCATCACATTCCATGGGATGTCATGTCAGAAGTCGTACACACGTTGAAAATTGCCTCCATCTGGTGGTGACAAAATGGGGATGGGGGCTACTGTCCTTTCTGGCAATATCAATCAGCCTAGCATGTCAGTGAAAGTATCCATGGCTATGTCCTTCTCTTCCTCTTAAATTTGTGCTTTTCAGATAATCGGGAATATAACATCACTGTGGCTAGAAGCTGAAGCATAATTTATAATGAACGGATAGCAAAGTTTATCTACTATGACTGATAATCATAAAGTAGTAACGGTAATGTCAGTCATAATAAGAAGGAACTAATTAGAGTGGAAAACAATATCTCTCCTTAAGGAACCTCACCTAGCTGAGAAAATAAGACATGGAGATGGGACATCATGTGCTAATGCATTTAGCACAGGGAACCCAAATAATAGCACTTGCGTGCAATGATTGATGGACTCAGGAAATAATTCACGTGGAAACTAGTTGATTGAGGAGAACTCTCATACCACCTTTACCTGTGACATGAGATACTTTACAGTGGCACTGGGATGCTGCTGTATGAAGCAGCCCAAAGCAATTATTTCCTAGGAAATGACTCCTTACAGATTCTCAGATGTAAGTGTCAGCTGGACTGAGTGTCGAGTAAAGAGGGGAGGCTGGCGACAGTGGTGACTGCAAAGGCACGTTTTTGATAGAGAACCCTGTCACTGGATTGAGACTATATTCCTGCTGATGGGCAACGGGCTGAGAAATATTTTGAAGGGACTTATTACAGTGTGCTACGAGGATTGAAAAAATCTTGCAACAGTTTCTCTTTAACCTGCAGGTGGCATTAGTAGTAAAAATGTATCTCCTATCTTTCTTGAAAAAATATTCAGCAGTGAAGTGAGGGAAACAGTAAAGGGCTTCACAGCATGACTCAATTAGAGGAGCAAGCCCGATTCATTGCAGATGGCTTTTTGCTATGTTTAATAATCCAGGGAACTCAATGATCCAAATCCAGAAATAGTAAACTACAATCCTTATAGGAATTGAAAAATCTGGGGAAGTTTTTTCTTTCTCTTGAGTTTGGAATACAAGCATACGTCTATATACATACACATACACATGTCTTTGTGATTCTGTTTCCATGTGGGAGGCCAAGAATCTGAGCACTGGGAGCAAACTTAGTTCTTTACTTACAGAGCAAGAATGGAAACACCACAAAGTGTGATTGAGATTCTCTTTCTCAGGTTCTCTTTCGTTGATGCTGGCCCTGTATCTAGCCCCAGAGAAGACATGCGCTGCTCACATAGCATTCCCTATAGCCACAGTACATACTTTTCCCTTCTTTGTGGCACGTCAACAATTTATAACCTTGCTGGCCAAGCAAATCCTTGGATATGATGAAATACCTGGAATAGAGCCAATTTAGTGAAGCCTTGCCTCCCAACCTCTCTAAATAGCTGCCAATCCAAGCATTTAGACCTGGGAATGGGAATGGGAAATGAAGACAATGTTGCTTTAGAAACTCGAAGGCATCAAAGAGATTACAAACTCAAGAAACCAGAAAGAGCAGGTGTAAAACCTGTTGGGATTAGGGTCTGTGATCTTATTCTGTATTAGATAGAACTGGATAACTATTAGGGAGATGCTAAATAGGGTGGCCCAGCATAGAGCAGGCAAGCAGTCCCTAAGCATCCTTCAATGAAACCTTGGCCTTCTAGCAAGAGGAAGAAGTGATAAACACTGATTGGAGTTCCTGTGAACACACAACTTGGATTGATGGATAAAGATTTTCCAAGAACAGCCTGGTAACCATGAACTAGTAAAGTTATAGGTTGTTCTGAAGTGAACATTTTCTTGTCTGATGTTTTCTCACATTTAAATACTTTGTTGTTCATGTCTCTGCTTCCCTTCTAACAGAGATTTGAGTATTTTGTCGTTTTCTGACAGTCCTGATCAATATGCCAGAAGTGGATCTCTAGCTGTGGGATCTATTTCTCAAAGTTCTTTTTAGATGAACTGACATGAAGACCAATATCTTATCAAATATCAAGCACTGATACAATGTGAAGAAGTCTATCAATGAATCAGTTAAATCACCAAATTTTATTGAAGCTGCAAGTTACTAGCTAAATGTCCCCTTTTCTCATTAGCCTGTTGCTGGCATTGCTATTTCTCTGGCTCCATTACAAAGGATATCCACGTGCCAGAAAGCAGCTCTTCCTACCACCGGTATTGGTGGTAGTTTCCATCAAGAATTCTACTTCTACTGAGGTTGCCACTGCCTATAACTCTCACTGCAACCTCGGCTTTGACTGGATACTGCTGTGCCTTTGAGCTCTGCTGTTCCATGCAGTGGGTGAGTCCCTGGAGGCCAGAGAGCCCCTGCAGGCTGCACAGCTGGTCTGTGGGGACGCGGTAAAGATGGCTTTCATCTCCTTTGGTGTTATCTGCTATTAGAGGGTTTTCAAAAAGTGTTATCTGTACCCAAAGACTTAAAGAGTATTTAGGAAAAGAGCTTCTCCACTTACAACTTTCAAGTTCTGACCTTCCCACAGGATCAGAAACAAGGATCCTGGAGCCTGGGCTGGGACACAGAGCCATCATACATACCCAAGACACAAACAACCCAGTCCCAGCTGGGGCTCCCTACCTTAGATGTGCCGTGTGTAGCATACCATACTTAGCTTAGACTCCATATACTAGAAGCAATCTAATTCCAGGACCTCATTCTCCTTTCCTCCTACTGAATGTGGCTGGGGACATGAACACCCTGATTTCTTCTGTTTGGTCTCCTTAATTCTCATCAGAACCCAATCCTGCTGACATCCTGATCTTTGACTCCCCAGACTTCAGAATTATGGGGGATAAATTTCTGTTTTTTTTTTTTTTTTTAAGCCACCCAGTCTATGGTATTTTGTTACACCAGACTAAGATAAATCTTAAAATCTTTAAACTTTTTCATAATTGGTTTTATATTTAACAAATAACTTTTTAAAAATCACATGAAACCAAGATGATCTTAGAAATTGTGGACATGTGATTGCCTGAGCTTCAGTATAAGCAATAGTCATGAACTTCTGAGAAAACATTGTGCTCAGTCACCTCTACTTGGAGTTTTCTTATTCATCAGTTCATTCTGTCAGGGTTTTGGCTCCTATATGTTATAGAACATTTGGTATCTATGTGGAAATTTATGGGGTGCCTTGGAGAAGACTCTTGAGAGTCCCTTGGACTGCAAGGAGATCAGTCCTGGGTGTTCATTGGAAGGACTGATGCTAACGTTGAAACTCTAGTCCTTTGGCCACCTCATGCGAAGAGTTGACTCACTGGAAAAGACTCTGATGCTGGGAGGGATTGGGGGCAGGAGGAGAAGGGGACGACAGAGGATGAGATGGCTGGATGGCATCACTGACTCGATGGACGTGAGTCTGAGTGAACTCCGGGAGTTGGTGATGGCCAGGGAGGCCTGGTGTGCTGCGATTCATGGGGTCGCAAAGAGTAGGACCTGACTGAGTCACTGAAGTGAACTGGTGACCTAAGCATGTTATATAACAATAATCTCTCTCAACTCTATTTTCTGTTCTTGGCCTGCTCCTCGAGTGGGCAATGGGTCCTCAGATTCCACTGATACAGCAGTTGTGGTGCTTCAACTCACTTGCATTTCAGCAGCCTTGGTGAAATATTGTTTCAGTTTCATCAAATTTCTTCAAAGATCCTTTAGGGATAGGATGGGCCGTGGTTTTATGATGACTTTAATATTTGCCTCCCACCTCTAACTGGGTGGAAGATGAAAATTACTAGTCCCTATAAATCCATTACTGATGATCCATTCTTTTGGGCTTCCCTAGTAGCTCAGATCAGAGAAGGCAATGGCACCCGACTCCAGTACTCTTGCCTAGAAAATCCCATGGACAGAGGAGCCTAGAAGGCTGCAGTCCGTGGGGTCGCTGAGGGTCCAACACGACTGACCGACTTCACTTTCACTTTTCACTTTCATGCATTGGAGAAGGAAATGGCAACCCACTCCAGTGTTCTTGCCTGGAGAATCCCAGGGACGGGGGAGCCTGGTGGGCTGCTGTCTATGGGGTCGCACAGAGTCGGACACGACTGAAGTGACTTAGCAGTAGCAGCAGTAGCTCAGATGGTAAAGCATTTGCTTCCAATGCAAGAGACCCAGTTTGATCCCTGGGTAGGGAAGATCCCCTGGAGAAGAAAATGGCAACCCACTCCAGTATTCTTGCCTGGAGAATTTTCATGGACAGAGGAGCCTGGCTGACTACAGTCCAGGGAGTTGCAGAGTCGGACATGGCGGAGAGACTCACACACACACACACACACACACACACACACACTCACACACACACACACATAAATCCATTAGGGCTTCCCTGGTGGCTCAGACAGTAAAGAATCTGCCTGCAATGTGGGAGACCTGGGTTCAATCCCTGGGTCAGGAAGATTCCCTGGAGAAGGGAATGGCTATCCATTCCAGTAGTGGAATTCTCTTGCCTGGAGAATTCCATGGACAGAGGAGCCATGGGGTCTCAAAGAGTCAGACATGACTGAGCAACTAACACTTTCACAAATCCATCAATATACATTTGACTTTTGCTTCCCTTGCACTTGTTTTCATTTCTACTCTGCAGATACACACTGGACTAGCTCCAAGTTTTCCTCAATCCTATGCTCCATAATTCCCCCAAGACACATTGCACACACATGCAAATGCAGACAGTCCTTCAAGTATATGCAATTGAAATGGTACAGCTTCCAGTTTAAAGATGAATAGAGCCTGAAAAGCATGTATAGTTAATAATGCTGTATTATATACATTAAAGTTCTAGAAAAGCAAAATCTAAATGTTCTCATCACAAAAAAGAAATTGTAGTTATATGATATGATGGAGATGTTATCTAATGTGATGGTGGTGGTCATTCTGCAATATATCAGTATATAAAATCAATGCATTGAACACCTTAAACTTACATAAGGTTACATGTCAATTATATTCCAGGAATACTGGAAGAGAAAAGTATATGCAGTTGAACCAGTTATTCATTTGTATGTCTTACTCTATGCACAATTCTGAAGAGATTTCATGATTTCAAAACAGTGGGCACTTGAGAGTTTTGTAGCCAAGGGGTTAAGCTATTGGTGAAGGCACTATATAGAAAGTATGAAGGTAGGATATGGGGGACAGGAAATCTAGGGCTTGAGTGCTGGCTTTATTACTTAATCATTCTCTGTTTCAATTTACTCATCTTGGAAATAGGAACTGTAATATTGGGTTGGCCAAAAAGTTCGTTTGTTTTCTTCCCCATAAGAGAGTATGGAACCTGAATGAACTTTTTGGCCAACCCAATACTTGTTCTGTGTATTTTGTACTGATATGAAAGCAAATGAAAGAAATTTTTTGAAGAACAAAAAGTGGTATGCAGACATTAAGGATAGCTGGTATTTGATTTATTCCTGCTAAACACATCTAGATTACCTTCAGGATATTCAGCAGTGCCCAGGGCTACCTCCCAACATGGAACTGCACTTGCTAAGGCAAACTCGTATCCATGGATTTGGACCTTATGGGCAGTGGTGTGTTAGGCTTTGTCTCACCCTTTATGATCATCCTCCATTCATTCATTTAACAGAGAAAATAAAAACATGTGAGAAGGACTGGTTGTCTCCAAAGAAAAGTGGGCATGCAGAATTGGTAAAGCATGGGCAGATATCCCTTTCAGGGCAGGATGGCAAGTACTTTGGACTGTGTGGCTGAAACACACAGCAAAAGGAGGAGGCAGCTTTTTTTTAAGAGTGCTGGCCCTTTAAAGGGAACACTGACCTAGTAAATCTCAGGCATTTTTATAAAAGGCTTTAACAACCATTTGTTTTGACTTAGGTGTGCAAATTTCTAAATATCTGCCCCTTTACAAACACATTTGTTCTCACCATATTGCAACAGATCTGTATTCCTAGCCAATTCCCTTGAATTCTTAATTCTTGTTAACAACTCTGGCAATTAACCAATTACTCCTTCCACTGAAGGGCTCAGGGAGGAAGGGACCCGATGATTTATAGCAGCACAGCATCCGAGCTTGTTGAATTGAACTCAGTTGCTGGAGTACTTCATTTAGAGAATATATAGGCAGGTGAGTAGCCAACAGGTTGAAGCCAATCAAAAGACAAAAACTGCCAAGAGGTGACAGGGTGGATGTGCCACTTCCGCTGACTGTTCTGTGCTTTTTGTTTCTCACCCCCTGTCCCTGTTCCCAGAACTTTATTGCAAACCTGATGCTGTCCCTGTGGGTCAGCTAGCTAATCCTGTGCTGATGGTTTTACAGAATGGTGGAATCACAGTATTTAAGGAGATTTAGAAGTTGTCTAGCCTGTGAGTGCAGAAAGATGTTCTAAAATACCCTAGTGAATGGCCACTTAGACCCTTTACAAACAGTGTCAGTAATGATCCTGGGAGGCAGTTCATTCCACTGCTGGGCAATTCTGTTTGTTGGAAAGTCTCCCTTAAAATTAGAAAAAGAAACTTCCTCTTCATAGTTTATACTTACCACTGATCCTGCTTCTATCCTGGGAAGCAGTCCAGAATAACCCTGCTCCCCCTCTTGAATAATGTGCCTCAAGAACTACAGAACAGCTTTCGTGTTTCCATTCTCTTTCTTCACTGCATTTCCTCTAATACTCCTGGAATACTCATTTCCAGCATCATCTGAAGATACCCTTTCCTTTTCCAAGGCTCTTCTAAAATTACAGCACCAAAATTTTAATGTAATTGCCAATATTCCTTTTCTTTGTACCCTTCTTCCTGGCATTTAACCTTCCTATATTATCTTTGGGTCCAGTAAACCATAGATTTTGAAGGAACTATTCAATTAAAGCCAATAAAATGACCAGGAACATTCCGATGACATTTGCTAGTTCTTACCTGAAATAACTTTTGGAGTAATCATTTCTGTTTCAAGAACTGTTTCTAGGGCTGTGTGGCATGGCTTGAACTTTTGATGTGCTCTTTAAGAGAATCTAAATTTACTGAGTTAATAAAACTACAGACACTGATAAAGGTAATAATAGAGCAAGGGGAGGTGAGCAATAGTATCAGGAGGAGGGAGGGAAGGGAAGGTCACTTGGGGGAGAGGCAGGCAAATGGTCCTTGCAGAAAAGAAAGCTCTTTGGTGATAGATATGGAATCAGCCCAAAGGGCAGGACTAACCAGAGATGCAGACATACCAGTGTGTACATGACTTGGATCTAGGGGCGATAAAGGCACTGTCAATTCCCACATATTTGTTGCGTTCTTCCTACCACCAGAAATCCCCATGTGGTTAACACCTTTTGCTTAAGGCCACCATAAAAATGTAAATGTTCTCTGGGAGATTAAAATATTAATCCATTATCAACCAGTAACATCTTAGCTATACATGACCAAATTAGTGTTGGCTGGTCACTGAGTGGATCCCTAAGGGAACAGGCTACATAACTGATAGGTTTTAATTGCCAGAGAATAAAGGATATAAAAAGATAAAGTTTCAAGACTTTGTGGTGCAGGGGGGTGAATAGGAAGACAAGAGATAAAGATTTGGTGGATGGTAAGCTGCCTAGAACAAGTGGGGGACCTCTGTGGAGCCCTGTGGCACCCCCAGCAGCTGTGTGGATACTGGGAACTGGATGAATAGAAGGATGCTAAAAAGCCACTCTAAAGGAATATTAATAAATCTCTTAGGTTGAAACACTATGGAGGAAGGCCCTGAGGAAATATCCATAGAGCTTGAGCTCAGGAACTCTGAATCGGCTGGGTAGGGATGATGCCCTTGTTCTTTGATTTTTAATTATCATTTCCCACTTCTGTACGGACTTAAATGACTTCAGAGCTGTAAACTATAAGAGGAAATATCATTTGGTTCCCTGCTTTTTTTCCCCTTTTTATTTTATTCTCTTTGATTTTCCCCATTTTATCCCTGCTATCTTCCTGGCCAAGCCCCAAAAGAGTGGTGAATTAGCTAATGGTTGGGAGGAGGGGTCAGAAAGCAGATCATAAATGGGAATAAAGATAAGAATAATTTTCATATTCTTTATAATAATGAACTAGAAGGACTCTTTGACTTCCAGTGGCAGAGAAATGACTCAAAGTAGCTTAGGCTCAAAAGAAGACTCTATTTATTCCCATAAACAAAGAATGCAAAAGGGAGGGTAAGCGCAGGGATGCCTTGATTCTGGTATTTCAGCACTAGCATCTCTCTCTCTTCCTGTCTTTTTTTTTTTTTTTAATAAAACCCCCCTTTTAAAAATTTTACTTATTTTATTTTGGGCTGTAGTTGTGGTGAGCAGGGCCTGCCCTTTGCGTGGTGGGCTTCTCATTGTGATGACTTCTCTTGTTTAGAACACAGGCTCTATGGGCTTCAGTAGCTGTGGCATACTGGCTCAGTCAGTTACAGCTCCTGGGCCCTAGAGCACTGACTTAGTAGTTGTGATACATGGGCTTAATTGCCATGTGGCATGTGGGATCTTCCCAGACTAGGGACTGAACCCCATGTCTCTTGCATTGGCAGGAGGATTTTTTAACCACTGAGTCACCAGGGAAACCCCTGCCCTCCTATTTTTATGTGTACTTCTTTTTCCTTCCGCCTGCCATGGAAGGGCTTTCTCCATATTGAAGGCTTAGATCTTTACAACCTCATGACCATATGAGACTAAGTTCCTTTTTTTCAAGTTTAGGGTAAGGGAAAATATAAAACAGAGAAGGCTGTGGTTCAGTGTGGGTCTTGTGTTTATTCCCAGAATGACCACCAGCCAAGGTGGAGAATGCCATATAACTGGCTCATTCTGGATCTCGCATGGCTGCCATGGTCAGAAACCTGGTATCTGTTACCAGGCAGGAGAGAAGGGATGGTGGACAAACATTTATATTTAGAATCATAATAGAGAGGAATGTTGGGGGAATCATTTGATAGCAGTGTCCTTATATTCCCAAGGAGAATAAAGATTTCGTATGCGTATGCCAAGTGGTTCCATTCGTGTATGACTCTTTGCAACCCCATGGACTGTCACCCACCAGGCTCCTCTGTCTGTGGGATTCTCCTGGTAAGAATACTGGAGTGTGTTGCCATGCCTTTTTCAGGGGATCTTCCAGACTCAAGGATAGAACCCACGTCTCTCATGTCTCCTACATTGGCAGGGAAGTTCTTTACCATTAGAGCAAGCTGGGAAGCCCCATGAAGATCTTGGTGAGGTGTTTTACAACCTGCAACCTACTTAAAATTTTGAAACAAACTGTACTAGTCTGCTGAGGCTGCCATAACTAAACATCACAGACTAGGTGGGTGAATAGCAGGAATTTACTCTCTCACAGCTCTGGAAGCTAAGACCAAGATCAAAGTGAGACAGGGGTGTTTTCTCCTGAGGACTGTCTTCATGGCTTACAAATACTCTCTTCCTCATGTTGTCTCAGTCTCTCTCCATTGTACACACATCTGTAGTGTATCTGTCTCTTCTTGTAAGGATACCAGTCATTTGGAGTTTGAGTCTCACTCTTGTGACCTCATTTAACCTTAATTACTGTTTTAAATTTCCTGTCTCCAAATACAATGTGATCTAACATTGGGGGTTAGAGCTTCAATTTTGAGAGGATGCAATTGAAGCCATAACATGGACTAACCTAGGTTTCACTGAGAAAATAGGCCCAGCTAAAGAATGGTGTTTAATTTTTCCCCCTAAATCTTAGAGGGTAGGTTTAAATTAAGGAGGATGAACCCAGTTGAGAAAAATACCCAGAGTATGTACATTGTAAGAGTTGATGAGATGAAGATTGTATGGTATAACTAATAAGGCCACTGAAGAGCGGATCTAGCAAATGGGTAAAAGACTATTAGACGAGTGTCTAATACTGTCTAATTCCCAGTGTGGTCTGGAAATTCTGCCTGACAGAAAGACGGATGTTAAGTTCTTGGAAGTGTCTCTCCAAAGAGGAGGGCCCTAGTCTTGGGAGAGGCTAGTACTTCTCTGCTAAGTTAAGAAATAATCTGTCTCTGATTTTGTCTGTTGTAGAAGTTGGCCATATGTTTTGGCAATGCCAACATCCGAGAACTAAGTTTTTCAAAATGTCTAGGAAAATGCAGTTCAGTTCAGTTCAGTTCAGTCGCTCAGTCGTGTCCGACTCTTTGCGACCCCATGAATTGCAGCACACCAGGCCTCCCTGTCCATCACCAACTCCCGGACTTCACTCAGACTCACGTCCATCGAGTCAGTGATGCCATCCAGCCATCTCATCCTCTGTCGTCCCCTTCTCCTCCTGTCCCCAATCCCTCCCAGCATCAGAGTCTTTTCCAATGAGTCAGCTCTTCGCATGAAACTGCAGTACTTACCTGCAAATGTGAATGCTGATGGAACCCTATTGCTGGCTAATTCCCATTGGAGGAAATAGCTACGTATTTTAAATATCTATGATTAGACCTTTAAAAATATCATTTCTATTAAAAGGGAGTTTATACCAGAGCTCTTGTTTGAACTAAAGTAAAATCCAGTCTCTATATTGAGACACTAATAATCAGGTAGGCCTCTTTATTTAATAGGAAGAATGAGTTTTGGGAAAATAAAAGCATTTTTGGAAATCAGTTAGGTCTAGAGAATGACTGCTACTGTGATCCACCGAGTGGAAGCTCTGCATTTGTTTGTTTACTTGGTGTGTAATTCATTTATAATCTTGCTACCTATGTACACAGACTTCATTTGAGGGTGTATGTGTGTGTATTTATGTGTGTGTGTGTGTGTGTGTGTGTGACAGAAAGGAGAAATGAGGAAGAGAGATGGGGACAAAAGAGAGGGAAGAAGTGAAAGCGGAAGAAATCAGTATACAAGTGGGATAATTTAGAAATTATTCTTTTTTAATAATATAGTTTCAAAAATAAGATAAACCTGGCAATTCGTTTTATTTCTTATAGCCAGGTTTGTGTAAAAAAAAAAAAAAAAAGGAAAAACTTTCTCATATACAAATGGAAATTCATGCATCATACCCTCTGCAAATATAAGCAAGGTCATGCACATATGTCCCAAATTAATTCTGAAGCAATTTCAGACCCAGATTTGTGTTAATGTATTTAGCAAGTAATTAGCTGTCCACTTGTTCATTAACAGCATATTTTAAAACTTCTTGCAAAACTCCACCTTCTCCCTCAACAAAGTGGCACTTCTAAGAAGACAGAAGGGATATAAAATATGTCAGATAGGATGGGAAAGCGAATCAAAGAAAGAAAATTACATTTAGTTGTAGAAGAACATTAATCATAGAAATGGGATTTACAAAGAGACACTTTGCTTCCCTTTACCTTTTCACACAAAAAGGGTGAAGTTGTGAATTGGAGCTGCATCAGTGGGTACTTTAGCATTTTATGATTCCAGTTTAGTATAATGCTTTTCTCTCTTGGACATTATAATTTTTCTTCCATTTGTAAAGTGCTTTATAGTTTTCTAAGCAGTTTCACATAGCGTAGTTCATTTGTGGAACTAATAGCATTTACGTGGGATAACAATATTCTAATAGAATTGTGCAATTCGCATAATGAGTTTAACTTATTATTAAAATGAATGTCAGGCAGATAAGATTGAAGGAGGAAGCAGACTGGTTGACAGTCTTGAGGTAAGTGCTGACCATTCCTGATTTGTAAGAGGCAGGGGTCCATGTGTCTTTCTTCAGGGCCTTAGAGTTTCCCCCTTTATTTGTACACCACCTTTCCTTTGTCTCCACTTTCAGTTAGCACAGAGAATGTCTGGAGACAGGGAAAGTGGAAATCAAAGGGCTTAATATCCTGCTCTGTACCTACTAAGGGTACAGGAATTATGTATGTTTGTTTTTTATTCCTTTTCATACATTTCATAAAAAATATTAAATTTGGGATCCAAATAAGCATCAGTTGGATACTTTTCAGTTGCTAATATAAAGATGTGAAAATATTCTATGTAGAGGTTAACAGAAACCCAAAGCAGTGTTTAGGATGGGGTTCCCTGGTGGCTCAGACAGTAAAGAATCTGCCTGTAATGCAGGAGATTCAGGTTTGATCCCTGGGTTGGGAAGGTCCCCTGGAGAAGGGAATGATTATCCACTCCAGTACTCTTACCTGGAGTGGAATCCCATGGACAGAGGAGCCTGGCAGGGTACAGTCCCATGGGGTCACAAAGAGTTGGACATGTCTGAGCAACTAAACCCTTTTTTATTTTTATTTTATTTTTTATTTTTCACTCTCAATAGCATTTACCCTGTGAAAATGCACCTCTAGTCTTAGTGTAGAGAGACTAGACTATACCTAGTACAGAAATAACCTATCTATTCTTTCTTCATCTCTTCTCTGCTCAAACATTGATGGAGGCCTGGTTTTCCATCTTCAGAGGTTCATAACTTTTTTATTATTTTTTTATTTTTTAACTTTATTATATTGGTTTTGCCATATATCAAAATGAATCTGCCACAGGTATACATGTGTTTCCCATCCTGAACCCTCCTCCCTCCTCCCTCCCCATACCATCCCTCTGGGTCATCCCAGTGCACCAGCCCCAAGCATCC
The DNA here is from genome assembly GCF_019923935.1 of Bubalus bubalis. NCBI lineage: Eukaryota > Metazoa > Chordata > Mammalia > Artiodactyla > Bovidae > Bubalus > Bubalus bubalis. The sequence continues at coordinate 41,934,092 of NC_059168.1, read as the reverse complement.
AGTATCGTGCATTGAATCTGGACTGGCGACTCGTTTCATAAATGATATTATACATATTTCAATACCATTCTCCCAAATCATCCCACCCTCTCCCTCTCCCACAGAGTCCAAAAGACTGTTCTATACATCAGTGTCTATTTTGCTGTCTCGTATACAGGGTTATTGTTACCATCTTTCTAAATTCCATATATATGCGTTAGTATACATATGTATTGGTGTTTTTCTTTCTGGCTTACTTCACTCTGTATAATAGGCTCCAGTTTCATCCACCTCATTAGAACTGATTCAAATATATTCTTTTTAATGGCTGAGTAATACTCCATTGTGTAGATCCTCTATGACTCACCTTCCAGAATATTGGAAATAAAAGCAAAAATAAACAAATGGGACCTAATTAACCTTAAAAGCTTCTGCACAACAAAGGAAACTATAAGCAAGGTGAAAAGACAACCTTCAGAATGGGAGAAAATAATAGCAAATGAAGCAACTGACAAACAACTAATCTCAAAAATATACAAGCAACTCCTACAGCTCAATTCCATAACTTTTTAATATCTTATTTTCAGTAAAAACGCAAAGTCATCTAGGATGGGATAATTAATTGGAAAATTATCAACTCAGAGGTATAGTTCAAAAATGAATTGGAGGTTCTGGGACAATAAATAGAAAATGAGGAAGTGAAAAGTGAGAAGTAAAATTACTTTGTATGAATATGACCACGGGTAAAACATTTTATGTTTCAAAAAGGAAGGCTAAAGGCACAGATACCTGTTCCCACTTCACATTTCCTTAAGAGTTGTGACAACAAGTGCTGGGGTACATTCTCATTTTTTCCCCTCTTACAAACTCATGACCCGCACTGGTATGTGTGGCAGTATGCCCAGCTAAAACTGCATGGTCCAGCCTCCCTTTCTCCTTCTGGTTTACATTGGTCTGCAGTTTTTGCAGTATAGTTAGACTTTCTTACCACAAGGAGTTGTAGAGAATGGAAGCTTCATGCCAAGGATGAAGGGGGAAAAAGATGAAAGGAATCTGAGATACTGATGCTATGTTGAACACCTGTTGTGTTTGCCTATTATTCCAGCCCCTGCTGGGTGACCAGCTTAGGATCTCTAATCACTGCCTTCATATGGGACACCATTAGCAACATCTTGGATATCCAATAAAGTACTAATCCAGAATGGGTGGTGGTGGTGTATATGGAGAGTTAACATATCTTGGAACTACCGAGTACACTTACCAAACGGAGGTGGGGGACAGTGAGTCTATTGTCCTCTTTCTGTCAGAAGTCCCTGCAATGTATTTCATAAGCTTTTCCAACAGCCCATGGAACACTGCGATAGATCATTCATAGTGGTGATATCTCAGTAAAGCAACCTTGTATTGGCATTCTTTTCTTCTCGTGTATACTCCTCTCTATACTCCACTCCTGCCTATGAATAATGACTTCTATAACTTTTGCCTCAGATTCTTCTTTCCAGAGATTCTAGGTAGCTGCTCTATTTGGTTCATTATTATTTTTTTTTTTTGGTAAAATATTTTATTTTAGAGTAGTTTTAGGTTCACAGTAAAACTGAGAAGGTACAAAGATTTTTCCTATATGCCCTGCTCTCCTCAACTTGTACAGTCTCCCTCATTAACAGCATCCTTCGCCCGAATGGTACATTTATTGCCACTGATGAACCTATGTTGACACATCTGATCATCCATGGTTCATAGTTTACCTTAGAGTTCACTCCTGGTGTTGTACATTCTATGGGTCTGGACAAATGTATGATGAGATGTGTTCATCATTACAGTATCATAAAGAGTATTTTAACTGTCTTGAAAATTCCCCATTCTCTACCTACTCATTCTCTCCCAAACCCTGGCAACCATTGATCTTTTCAGTATGTCCACTGTTTTGCCTTTTCTAGAATGTCGTGTAGTTCAAATCATAGAGTGTATAGCCTTTTCAATCATCCTCTTTCACTTCATAATATGCATTTAAGGTTGTTCCATGTCTTTTCATAGCATGATAGCTCATTTCTTTTTAGTGTTGAATCATATTCCATTGTCTGGATGTACTACAGTTTACTTATCCATTCCCCTGGGAGTGGTGAAATAAAGAAAAGCCATGCAAGCTGGGTTTCTAGAGAACTTTCAGGCAAGTAACATATGACAATTATGTGGGTGCAGGATTCTGAGGAGGTCCAAATCTTTCGTGTCCATGTCAGTGGCCCCTAGACTGTTGTTTTATGACTTCACTGATCGTAAAAACTTTTCCTTTTAAGAACTCTGTGAATATGAAGAGAGAGTTATAGGGAAAGGACAAGTTAAAATGCCACAGTTCCCTGTTCTTACCATGGTCCAGCTATTTTTCTTAAATAGCCACTTCTAGATGGTTGTAAGGCTTTGGTCAATTTCCAAAATTCTGAAAATATGTATTTTAGTCTTTTCCCAGTGTTCCCGTTACTGTCATAGCAGAATGGAATTGTGCAAGTCCTTACTCTGCCATTCAGGTTGAGGTTACCCCCAGTATTCTGTCTTAATTCAAGAATGAAGGGAAAAATCAAAATAATCTCAGATGAAGGAAAATTGTCACAAAATGGACATTAGACATTTCTTTTCCTTTTGAGCTTTCTAAATTATTTTTTAATGTGGTTTCCAATTAAGACAATTATATAGTGAACGTGGAAATTTAAAGAGATGTAAAGGGAAGTCACGTTTCTATACTTCACCCAAACTGATAGAATGATGACCGTAGTAGATTCTGATAAGGTGTCTATATATTGTTATACCTGGGACCATCATTAAAAAATGTAAAGAGATACAAGCTCAAAGCCACTATATAAATCAAAATACTGTTCAGATCAGATCAGTTGCTCAGTCGTGTCCAACTCTTTGCGGCCCCATGAATCACAGCACGCCAGGCCTCCCTGTCCATCACCAACTCCCAGAGTTCACTCAGACTCACGTCCATCGAGTCAGTGATGCCATCCACCATCTCATCCTCTGTCGTCCCCTTCTCCTCCTGCCCCCAATCCCTCCCAGCATCAGAGTATTTTCCAATGAGTCAACCCTTCGCATGAGGTGGCCAAAGTATTGGAGTTTCAGCTTTAGCATCATTCCTTCCAAAGAAATCCCAGGGCTGATCTCCTTCAGAATGGACTGGTTGGATCTCCTTGCAGTCCAAGGGACTCTCAAGAGTCTTCTCCAAGACCACAGTTCAAAAGCATCAATTCTTCGGCGCTCAGCCTTCTTCACAGTCCAACTCTCACATCCATACATGACCACAGGAAAAACCATAGCCTTCACTAGATGAACCTTTGTTGGCAAAGTAATGTCTCTGCTTTTGAATATGCTATCTAGGTTGATCATAACTTTCCTTCCAAGGAGCAAGCGTCTTTTAATTTCATGGCTGCAGTCACCATCTGCAGTGATTTTGGAGCCCAGAAATATAAAGTCTGACACTGTTTCCACTGTTTCCCTATCTATTTCCCATGAAGTAATGTTAAATATGTGTAATTAATTGATAGGCAAGAAAAATAAACACAGAGGTAACAAATAAGAAAAAAAGGCACACCTAAGCCCTAATATTTCAATAATTACATTAAATATAAATGATTTAAATATACCCATTAAAAGCCAATGATTGGAGAGTTGACTAAAAAATAACCTAGTTTTTGTCTATAAGAAATTTACCTCAAATATGATGATATAGGCATGTTGAAAATAAAAGGGTAAAATTATATCAGGCAAATATTAATAAAAAGAAAGAGGTGGATATATTAATATTATATAAAGTAGACTTTGGAACAGTGAAAATTGCCATGGACATTACATACTGATTAATTTGTTAGTGTACCCAGAAGATATATCAGTTCTAAGTGCATATGCCCCAGATAAAAGAACTGAAAATATGTGAAGAAAAACTGAAAGGAAAAATAAACAAACTCACAATTGTAGTTGAAATTTTAAATATCCCTCTTTCAACCATTGATAATACAACTAGACAGAAAATCAGAAAGATTGTAGATGGCCTCGTGGGATCTGTTTGACATTTATAGAACATTTAGACCAAAACAACAGAATACACTTACTTTTCATATGTTTATGGAACATACACTAAGACAGAGCATATCCTGGACCATAAAACAACCTTAACACATTTAAAAGAACTGAAGTCATACCAGTTGTGTTCTCTGAACACAGTATAATCAAATGAATAATCAATAGCAAAATTATAATGGGCAAGTCACCAAACTACTTGAAAGCTAAACAACACACTTTTAAATTACTCAGGAGTCAAAGTGGAAGTCTCAAAGGGTATTAGAAAATTACATTGAACCCTAAATGAAAATGGAAATACAATATATCAAATTTTGTGATATACCGAGTAAGTAGTACTGAGAGGGAAATTTATAGCAGTAAATTATTACATTAAAAAAAAAAGGTAAACTTCCGAAACAATAATTTAAGCTTCTACTTCAATAAAGCAGGAGAAAAAGAGCAAAATAAATTGAAGCACATGTTTTACACAATATCTTCCAGAAGTTAGAAGAAGAGAAAATGTTTCTCAACTCATTTTATGAAGCTAGTCTTAGCTTAATAAAGAGAGAGTACAAAATATTTAACAATAGAACTTATTAATGATATTAATAGTTTAAAAATACATATATATCTATTGTAATTTGGCAAGTCTGATTAAGAAAAGAATGATACTATCTAAACATTTGATTATGAAATGAGATATAATTACAGATATAAATGATATTTAATAGCAAGAGCATATCATGAGCATATTTAAAGCATATGTAAGGCAACACTTATTTTATTTTATGGATAATTTACACATAAATAATTGATGGAAAAAAGTGGAAACCTTGACTCAATTAATAACAAAGAAGGACATGGAAGCCAGTCAATTCTGAATTTCCCATTCTGGTAATGATGAATAGATAATGTAATCAACTATCCTGTTGAAAAAACTCTGAAAAATATAGATGAAATGCTTGTGTTTGTTTAAAAAGAACTAGCAAGAAAATGAGAACTTATCACACCAAAACAAGAGAAGTCAGTAAAATACAGAGAGGTGAGCCCAGCACCTAGGGTCCCTTTTATTCCAGCACATTTGCTGATACCTGATTCAGTGAGCTGAAATGAGAACAAAAAATGGCAAATAATTACAAGCTAAAAATAACCTTAAAACTTTTATTAAATGGCAGAATTAAATAATATAGTCATAACTGAGAACTAATACACAGATTTAATACCATATTAGGTACAGTTGAAAAGAGAAATAAACTAGTACATAGTCACAAAAGAGACACAACTTAGCAACTAAACAATGACAACAATGTCGTTAGATGGAAACTAGTACATAGTTAAATGGATAAGTCACCAACGCAGCATAGAGAAACAATCTGAAGGAAAATACAGGAGAGAAGAGACATAAAAAGGGAGGTTTTAACATACATGCTAAGACATGTCCAGAATGAGAAATTATAAACAGAGAAAAATCGAAGAGGTAATACTCACAAAGAGTGGGACACTGGGTAACTGAAAAACAACGATAGCAATAATTGAAATATAATTACAAATTACACATAAATCTCCATGAGCCCCAAGTGAAATGAATTGAGAGAAAATTACCCCTACCATTTTAAAACTACTGAAAACTAAGTACAAACAATAAGATCTTGAAAGCAGCTGAAAAAAAAAACAAATTACCATCAAAGGACCCACAACTTGACTGACAGAAGAGTTTATGACAGAAACAATGGAACCTAGAAAACACTGAAATGATATCTTAGACATGCTGAAAGACAAAAATGGTTAAACTAGAATTTTTTAGCTAATGAAATTATCTTTCTGAAGTAGAGATATTTTAAGAGACACAGTTAAAAAAAATATCATCAGTAACAATAGCACATTAAAAGAAATTTAAAAGGGCTAGGGATACAAGGAAATGAATTGACAATGTATGAATAAAGGAGAGAAAAGTACAAAAAGTTAAACATATGGGTACATCTAAATGAATATTGACTATAAAAATAAAATTAATTATATGTTTAGGTTTAAAACACAAAGAGAGAATCAAAATATACGATAGCAGCTTATAAGATATAAAAATGGGAAATGGATTTAAGGTGTTTTGATGTCCTTGAAATGCCTGAGAAAAGATAAGAGTCTTGTGTCAGTTTTTTATATGTCAAAAATTTATGCTCTAATCTCTAGTGTTATTATTAAAAGTAAATATTAAAATTAAACAATAGTAAGGTAATAGGGGAAAGAAAGTAAATAGTTTCTAAAATATGTAAACCAAAAGTAGGCAAAAATGACAAAAATTCAAATAAGTGGGACATATTTTCAGAAAATAGTAAAATTTTATATTTGAAAATAATTTACATTAACTATTACTTTAAATAAAAAAGAATAAATTTTCTAAAAATGACAAAATCATCAGCCTTAGTAAAACATGAAACTCTCCTAAATGCAAATTAAAAGAGACTTTAAGGACACAGAAAAGTGAAAATTAAAAGGATAGAAAATGCACACAAAGCAAACATTAACCAAAATGCAGATTGTGTAACTATATTATTATCAGACAAAGACTGCAAGAAAATAATCATTAATAAGGTATTAAGGAGGACACTTTACAATGGTAAAAGTTTTAGTTCATCAGGTAAGAATAATAATCCTAATTTTGTATATTCACCCAAAAAGTAAACTCAAATATATAAAATAACTGACCAAAAATTCCTACCAAAAAGTTCTAAAATAACTCTACAACCATGACATAGTTTTAACACATTTTTCTAAGTTAACAGAAAAAACTATCCAAGAGTAAAACAGTAAGAGGAAAGAGAATATTTGAATAACACAATTAACAAACATCATATGGCTTATATAGAATACTGGACCCAACATCTACAGAATATAAATTTATATGAATTACACATGAAACATTAACCAAAATAGATTATATGTTGACTCATAGGAAATCTAAATAAATTTCAAGGACTCGTAGTCACATTCTATATATTCTCTGGACACAGAACAAATTAAGCAGGGGAAAAAAAAACTGAAAAGATAACTTATAAATTTCCATATGTTTGGAAATTAAGAAGTATATTTCTAAATATATTTTGAATCAAAGAAGAAATAGAGAAAATTATAAATTTATAATGGAAAACAAAAATGCAACTTGTAGATCACAGATAAGGAAATTAAGAGAGAAACTTATAGACTTATATGTATATACAAGAAGATAAAGATTAAAAAATAATCTGAGCATCCATCTAAAGAAATTTAGGCAAAAAGAATACTGGTAAATCTAAAGAAAGCAGAAGGAATTATATATATAGCAGAAATTAATGAAATAGAAGACAAACATGCAATAAAGTCAAATGTTAACTCTTTGAAATGTTTCCAAAATTCATAAATTTCAGTTTTGGATAAAACTAATGAAAGGGAAAGAATCAAAATCAGAAATGAGGAAAAGAACATTGCTAGAAATCTTGCAGATAATGTTATACATATATAACAACTTTATGCTAGACATTTAAAAATACACTGTTACATGTGCAAATTCTTAGGGAAATTTTCTCTTAATATCCTTATGATGCAAAACCAAAAAAAAAAAAAAAGAAGAAATGGAGGATTTAAATGGAAATAACTTAAAGAAAAATGATGTCCTTATTAAAATCTACAGAAATAAAATATACCCCATGGCCAGATGGCTTCATCAGTGAATTCTACCAGTTATGTAAGGAGAAAAAAAGAACATAATGATCTTACACATCTTCCAGAGAACATAAAACAAAAACAAAAATTAGGGAATGCTTCCAACTCAGTTTATGTGGTGAGTATAACCTCAATACAAAAACTGACAAAGAATTGCAAAAGGGCCTCTAATAGGTCAATTTTTCTTATAAAGGTAGATGCAAAATTTTAATCAAAATCTAATTGAATGCAGCAATAAATAAAAAATGGTCATATTTCATGATCAAGCTGGTTTTATTCCAAAACTGCAAAGTTTAACATTAGAAAATTAATTACTGTAACTCATTAAATTAACAGAGTAGAATAAAATAAAAACATTTTCAATAAATATGGAAAAGGCAATTTTAGAAACATTTGCTATTTATGATAAAAATATACAAATAAACACAACATCTTAGTAAAATAGGAACCAAAAGGACCTTTCATCATGATAATATATAACTATAAATAAACTTGTAGCAAATATCATACTTAATGGTGAAATATTGAAAAATATTCAATATTGGGAATAATTCAAAGCTGACTATCAGTACTAACCAAAATTTTCCCAGAAGTTTTTTTCAGGGTAGTAAGATTTTAAAAGCTAATAAAGAAATAAGAATTAAATGAAAGAATTACAATTTTCATTGTTGAGGATATTATTATAATCATAAAAATCTGAAAGAATCTTTCAGGTGAATTATTAGAATTATTAAATGGGCCATAGCCAAAGTAAAAAATCAATTATTATTTGTGAATTTTAGTCTCAAAAGGTTAGAAGAAAATGAAATTCATCAGAAGAAACTATTACAGTGTATAAAAATAATTTATTTAGAGCAAGTGTAATGAAAGATGTATATAACTTCTACATACAAAACTATAAAAACAACTTTAAGAGAAAATGAAGTTTTAAACAAATGAAGTAATGTTAATGACTGGAAGACTCAACACTGTAAAAATATCATGTCTCCCCAAATTGATATTTATACTGAATACAATCCAAATTGAATTCTTCAGGAGATTGTGTTATGAAAATTGACAGACTAATTTTAGAATTTTAATGGAAAAGGACCAAGAATATTTGCTAGGACTTGTTCTATTATACATTAAACTTAAAATGAAGCTACAATAATTAAAACAGTGTGGTATTGAAAAGTACACTTATGGACTAGAATAGTCAGCAATACACACACACATATATGGAGACTCAATTAATGATGGCAATCTTTGTAGAAAAGTAGAAATGAAAAGTCTTTTCACTAAATTTTGTTAGTCAACTGGATATTCCAATGAGGAAAAAAAAGTTTATTTGACCCGTATCTCATACCAATAACAAATTTAACTTCTAACTAACTAGATTATAAAGCTTCTAAAACACATACAGTGTTTCAGGTTTAAAAAAAAAAAGCACATACAATCTCCTATCTCCAAATGAGTTGGACACTTGAATGGGCATTTCAAAGAGTATATAAATTTCCAATAAACATATGCTCAAAAAAGAAGATGCTAACTGAAATAACTGAGATATTTATTGGTATAATTAAATTCTCTAGAATAATTAAAACTTAAAGGACTGACAATGGAGATCTGCAGCAAAAATAGAGATTGCAGAGCATTGCTGCTGATCGCTGTTGTTGGGAGTGTCAATTAATATCACTGGCATTATCTACTAACGCATTTCTACTCTTTTAAATACCTAATACAAATACCTTCACATTATGCACAGAAAAAATTAAAGGGTACCAACAGAAGCATGGTTTATAATAACCAAAACCTGAAACAACATATTAGATCCACAACTTGTGCAATAATGCAATACTATACAGCAATGAAATGGATAAATTATTGCTACATGTTAAAACATGATTGAATTCACAAGCATACAATGTTGCAAATATGAAGTCATACAGGACAGAGGACACATACTATATGACTCCACTTTATTCAGTTCAAAAGCAAGATAAAACAAATTTTAATGTTCAAAATGAAGATACTGATTGCCATTGAAAAGGAAGAAGCATACAGAGGGAAAAAGATGGGGAAAAGATATAGAAAGAGGTCATCTGGGGTACTGGTAATAGCCTGTCTCAGGATGTAGATGGAAATTACATGGAAGTTCACTCTGTGATCATCACTGAGCTATAAAAACTGTGTTTTTGTGTGCTTCTCTATATTTTCTAATATCTGAATTATTTTAAAATGTTGGAATAGTTAATTATATTCTCCAAAATCTCAGGAAAATTACACATTATAAAGGCATTCCAGATCCTACAAAAAACTGAAGGCAACCTTCTCAATCTGTTATATAATATTAAGACACTTAATTACCAGGCAAGAAAAAAGCAGTATAAAAAACAAACAAGGGGAAAGAAACTAAAAAGCAACATTATTAAGCATAGCTGGAAATGTAGGCAAATATATCAAAGATAAAGAATATATTAAATATAAGCGCATTTTATCTAGTAACGGGTAATACTAAATCCTGAACAAGTAAGATTTATCTCAGAAAAGCAAGAATGATTTGATGTCAGAAAAATCTACTGATGTAATTAAGAATTAATAGATTAAAAGAGAAAATATATTATCATCTCCATAGAGAATAAAATATCTTTTATAAAAAATCAATATCCATTCTCTAATAAATATTTGAATGAAATAATAAAGTTACAACTTTAAGAAAAGGAAACAAAAAGGCAATGAAGATTTTGAAGAAGAAAATTTAGGACACTTTTTTAAAATTTGAGGGATAAGAAGGATTTTTCATGTCATGGAGAAAAAAACTCAGACTCTACAAAGGAAAGTTTGATAGATTTTATAACATAAAGACAGAATCTTCAGGCTTCCCTAGTGGCTAAGTGGTAAAGAATCTGCCTGCCAATGCCGGGAACACAGGTTTGATCCCCGATCTGGAAAGATCTCACATGCCGTGGAGGAGCTAAGCCCGTGAGCCACACCTACTGATGCCCAGGCACCTAGAGCCCATGCTCCACAAAAGAAATCACTGCAATAAGCCCACACAAATGTAATTAGAGAAGAACTGTGCAGAGCAACAGTGACTCAGAACACCCATAAATAAAATAAAAAAATCTGGAAGAAAAAAAAAAAACAAAAACCTTGACCCTTCTATATGACAAAGATTCTAAAGGCTAAGAATAAAGACAAATCACTAGCTGAGAGAATAATAACTGAAACATTAAAAAGAGCAAGTATTTTCTTCCTTCCTCCCTGAGTAGGTGTGGGGTGGAGAGAAAGAATAAGAAACTCAACAGAGACAATAGGTATCTCAATGCATTGTCCAAGAAACAAACAAACAAAAAAGGAATAGTCCAACACAAGAACAATATGTTCAGGTAAACAAAATGACACATAAATCAAAATAGACACTACACCTTAAAAAAATTGGGAAAATTCAAATGAAAATAAAAGACACTTTCAGTTCAGTTCAGTTCAGTCGCTCAGTCATGTCCGACTCTTTGCGACCCAATGAATTGCAGCACGCCAGGCCTCCCTGTCCATCACCAACTCTCAGAATTCACTCAGACTCACATCCATTGAGTCGGTGATGCCATCTAGCCATCTCATCCTCTGTCGTCCCCTTCTCCTCCTGCTCCCAATCCCTCCCAGCATCAGGGTCTTTTCCAATGAGTCAACTCCTCGCATGAGGTGGCCAAAGTACTGGAGACACTTTAAAGGATTAAAAACACATAAGTATTTGAGTTTATATAGAGAAATGCAAACCATCATACACTACTGGTAGCAATGTACATTTGTATAGTCTTTTTAGGGGGACAGTTTGTCAGTGTCCATCAAAATTCTCATAGACTTTTCAGTATTTACTCTGAATGAGCGATGCTTGTGAAAAACACAAAGGAGGAGGTCAAAAGATGTTCATTGTGATGACCTCTTTGGTAATAGAAAACCCAGGGGTAAAAGGCCCTAATAAGTTTCAATAATCAAATATTTGCATGAATTAAATTCATCCATGTTATGGAAAGCTATTCAGAAATCTAAAAGGGTAAGGTAGATTTACAAATACTGAAATAGATTTTTAAAAGAATTATTAAGTCAAAAACTTAACTCACATAACAGTATTGAATTCTATCCTATTTATTCATAAGTAATCCATTAATTTATATATTAAACACATATGTGAATATCTATTTTATGTAAATGAATAGTAAAAAGTCAGCAAGATACACTTCAGTGATAACAGTTATAGCAGTTAGTTCTGTGGAGAGGAGCAAGTTTGGGAAGATGTGAAGTGAAATTTTTACTCTTATTCTATCTAGTTATATATTGTTTCAATATAAGATGAATTTATGTTTGTGCATTGTTTCTTTGATTAAAATTTGAATTACAAATATAATACTCACTTGTGTCAGGGTATATGGGCTTCTGATTTTACTAACCCCTCTGTGAGATTTATTTTTCAGGAGTACAAATGTATACTTTTATGTTTCCCAACAAACTCCCTCTGGTATCAAATGATGAAATTCCAATATGAAATATCAATTATAAGAAAAGGATCTAATAGAAAAATAGTAGTAAAAAGTAGTAAAGAGTTATAGTAACAGGAAAAATGAATTTCAGTAAGTTATATCTTTCAGCTGAATTTAGTATTTGAGATCACTTAGAATATCGAGATTTTTATAGATTATTCTCAGAAAGATCTCTACATAGTATTTTGATGCAAAAAGACTTTATATTCCATCTGATATTTACTGCAGAATTGCATAAGACCATTTCATCCTCCACCTCTTCATTCCCCTCTTACCTTATTATTCTGGTTAGATGGAGAGAGTATTGACTTCTGTTCCAAGCATATGTCTTTCTTAGTGGGACTCCTCTTCTTGGCCCTAGGGACCTTGAACAACTAGTTTGTGTGCCATCAGTTCTGTATTTTTGGATGATGAAAATTGATTTTCCTCCTTTTAGCAGGTGCAGTCTCCAAGTGAGCCTCTCCCCTCATGACCTGTTCAGATTATGCCATCAATAGCAGGAGAGGGGACTAGGAGGAACATTTGGAGCACTCAGCACACAACACCAAGGGGCCCTGGGAAGGCTTGCAATAGTCAGGGTGCACTAGAAAAGTGATAATGGTAAACTTAGTTTAAAACTGTTTCCTTCTTGGTACTTTCTGGACAAGTGTCTAGATGCACTTTCTGGGATTATTGAAAAAGATAGTCTTTGATAATGTAGGGTTTATTTTGGTTGATGCAGTTCTAATTGGATCATTCTTATTTAACTTGACTAACAGGAAGACTCCTTTAAAGGAAAAGAGTGATAAAGAATCTCAGTGTGACTTAAATTGTTAGAATGCATTTGTATATTCTTTTTTCAAACATAAGGCTTTTTATGTTTACAGCTGTTTTATAACTATGAAAGTCTAACCACAAAGATGAGACTATTTGGGACACATTAGAAAAACTCAGAGATTTTGAGTTGGAAAATAAATATGAAAGTACATTTTAAGCTTGCATATAGGATCAATTTGGGGTTTTGAGTTTAGAGACAGGGTGACCATTTAGAAAGTTATTACAGGTTCCTAGGTCTAAGTTGTTAAGTATCTGAACAAGTGTTATGGTGCCTGTGAGAGCAGGGGATAGGGTGAATGCAGGTAGGAAAACAGGAGTCTTTTCTACAGAGGATGATGAAATGCAAGAGAAAGTCTTCAAAAGTTCTTGGTATTTTTAAATGCTTGTTTAAAAAAGGTAAGACTGGTATCTAACAGTATAAGTGAGTGTCGATTGCTAAGACTTTTGGAGACTGGGAGAAAAAGGGTGTGATTGGAAGGTAGGACTGATAGGCTGATTTATATAAAAATCAAATCATTTGGGAGTGAATATCAAGACCAGATGGAGAAGGCAAAGGCAACCCACTCCAGTACTCTTGCCTGGAAAATCCCATGGATAGAGGGGCTTGGTGGGCTGCAGTCCATGGGGTCGGTAGGAGTCGGACACGACTGAGCGACTTCACTTTCACTTTTCACTTTCATGCATTGGAGAAGGAAATGGCAACCCACTCCAGTGTTCTTGCCTGGCGAATCCTAGCAACAGGGGAGCCTGGTGGGCTGCCGTCTATGGGGTCGCACAGAGTCGGACACGACTGAAGCGACTTAGCAGCAGCAGCAAGACCGGAAGACAATCTGCCATGACAATTTATGAGACTGTTTCTAGGAAAAGCCACACAAAACTGTAGTTCATCTGGATACCCAGAAAGTTTGGACACTGAAGAAATCATCCTCATGCTCTGCGGTACCCTAGGTTAATTTTCTTCCTTCAAGTACTCATTTATTGCATGCACTAAAATAGTAGTTTGTCTCCTTCCCAGAGGAGAAGGTAAGCAAGGAAGAGGTAAAGTAAGAATATTTTGTAATACTTCAGATAATTATATGATATGGAAGAATTCTAGATAGGATAGAAGAAAATCTGTAGGATTAAGTCCGAGACAAATACTTGGGAGAGTCATGAGGCAGTAAAATTAGGATCACATAACAGGACACAAAATGGAAAGGACATAAGAAGCAACTCAAAGATGTCCAACTGTTATTTTATTTTATTCCGGTTGTGCTGGCTTTTTGTTGCTACGCAGGCTTTCCTCTAGTTGTGGCAAATGGGCCGACCCTCTAGTTGCGGTGCACAGGCTTCTCATTGTGGTGGCTTCTCTTGTGGAGCACAGGCTCTAGGGCACAGGCTCTAGTTTCTGCACTGTGGGTTCAGTAATTGTGGCTCTCAGGCTCTAGTTCAGTTCAGTTCAGTCGCTCAGTCATGTCCGACTCTTCGCAACCCTGTGGACCACAGCACGCCAGGCCTCCCTGTCCATTACCAACTCCCGGAGTCTACTCAAACTCATCTCCAGTGAGTCGGTGATGCCATCCAACTATCTCATCCTCTGTCGTCCCCTTCTCCTCCTGCCCTCAATCTTTCCCAGCATCAGGGTCTTTTCAAATGAGTCAGCTCTTCGCATCAGGTAGCCAAAGTATTGGAGTGTCAGCTTCAACATCAGTCCTTCCAATGAACACTCAGGGCTTATCTCCTTTAGGATTGACTGGTTGGATCTCCTTGCAGTCCAACGGACTCTCAAGAGTCTTCTCCAACACAACTGTTCAAAAGCATCAATTCTTCGGTGCTCAGCTTTCTTTATAATCCAACTCTCACATCCATACATGACTACTGGAAAAACCATAGCCTTGACAAGATGAGAGCTCTGGCTCTAGAGCACAAGCTTAATAGTTGTGGCACATGGGCTTAGTTGCTCTGTGGCATGTGGGATCTTCCAAGATCAGGGACTGAACCCGCACCTCCTGCATTGGTAGGCAGATTCTTTATCACTGAGCTACCTGAGAAGCCCCACAGATGTCCAATTTTAATTCATATGGAACAGATATAACCATGAGTAGATATCAGGATTAATTTCAACTGATTCTGAGTTTGAAAGGATAAGTGATGCTCCAAGCCAAAGAGCAGAACCTGTTTTGCTGGAAAAGTATTTATGTCATTAAAATTATGCAAGGGGTGATGTGCATGCTTAGTTGTGTTTGACTCTTTGTGACCCTTTGAACTGTAGCCTGCTGGACTCCTCAGTTCATTGGATTTTTCAGGCAAGAATATTGGAGTGGGTTGCCATTTCCTTCTTCAGGGAATCTTCCCAACCCAGAGATCAAACCCCTGTCTCCTGTATCTCCTGCATTGCACGTGGATTCTTTACCTGCTGAGCCATCTGGGTAGCTCAGTGATTTGACCGAAAGCTCTCAAGGTAACTTTGAAAGAGAGAAACAATTACTCATCAAAACCCTAAGGAATAATAATAGGGACAAATATAGCATCACAAGAATAGCATATAGGGTCACCAGTATTTTTTGTAAGAATATCATGGATTTTCAAGTGTAGGTAGCAGACAATTACAAATTTGATATAATGACTAAAATCGTATGTTTACCTGGCATATAACTTGTGACTAGAATACAGAAACACAAGAGCATATCTTCTTGATTATTGCCTGTGTAAAAAGTCTTTTTGGTATTCATTGATTCTTCAGTGAATCAAAATAGGAATTGATGAATTGGAAGAATTATAAATATATATCACATATCAAAATACATTATATATTTTACATAAATGTATGTGAAGTTTCTAGTCTAATATCTGAAATATGGTACACATTTCTGGATTCCACATTGTAAGAACACATTGCAAAAAACTATGATGGTTCAGAGAAGCCCAAGTGGAAAAATGCCTTGTCTGATAGTCATTTCATAGAAGAAGGGGGACAGAAAGCCAAGAGAAGAAAATATCCCCCCATGTTGCATGGTTAATTTTCCAAAGATCCAAATATTCTTCCATGTATTTGGAGAGTTCTTGTGTTGAGGACCAGCCCTCTATCATACTGGAGGGTGAAACCTAAACCAATAGGTTAAAATTCCAATATGAAGTATGGGCTGGCCACAAAGTTTATTCAGGTTTTTCCATAACATCTTATAGAAAAATCCAAATGAACTTTGTGGCCAACACAATATTTCATTAAGTGTAAGACAAAGCTTTTATTATAACAATAAACCTTCCCCACTTAGGAACTACCGTCCTGTGGGGCAGGGATGTTTTGTCCCTAGGAGTGACCAACCTGAGCCTGGACGACAACTGCCAGGGTTCCTGCAGAGGATTTACTTTTTGGATGGAAGTTTGGACTAGGTTTGGTCTTAAAATTTCCTTCTGACTTCAAAATTTTACTGCTCTATGAAAGTAAATTAAGATCTGACTATTTCAGACTGTGGCAGCTTTGCATATGTGGTTTACACCTTGTCTATAAAAGTAAACTGAGGGGAGGGATCCCCCCCGCCACACACACACACACCACCAAAAGGTCAACCAGAACAATGCTAGGGTAATGGGAAATAGTTCCAAATCAAACACTGGGAAAATTAAAACATTTGTTTAAATAAACGAGATCATGGACAGATGAATATGGATAGTGTAGCTGCAGATACTGATAGTCATTCATTATAAATACATCTTATATCCTTGAAAATGTCCAGATAGTATAAAGGATCTTCCAGTGACCATGTCTGGAAGTGGCAAGGGAGGAGTTAATCTTTTGTCCTCAAAGCCCACAGGAATGTTTATCAACTCCAGAGCAGGCCTCTTTTCTTCCTCTTGGTGAGTTAAGTCAGTCTCTGCTTTGTTTGACGCTGCCCATTTGAGGAAAGCTTATCCCTGACCTTCTGCCAGAGAGACTGATGACAAGGACGGTTTGCACTAACCTTGACATTCACCAGGGTAAATGGCTTTTTCCACAAGTAGTCGGCAAACAAGGAGAGCCAGTCAAGAGCTAATGAATCTGCACCTGAGAGAAACTGAACAACAACTGTGCTTTTAAAGAAGAAAAGAGTCCTTGGAAGGTGCAGGCCCATCTAGTGCTTAAAGGTTCAGGGGAAATTAACTCTTTTTAGTCATTGTGGTTTGAAAATAAATAAATAAAAACAACCCCTGGTCTCAAAATCTGCCAAAGATGGGGCTTTTTAAAGTTTGACCTTCTGGTCTTTCCTGTCTTGAATGAACTTACGGTGCCATTCTGTGGAGCCCTTGGAAGATAGATTGATGTTACAGTGACCAAGAGGGCAAGGCACCTTTTTTTTTCTTTTCGGCTAGCACTTACTCACTCAGCCCAAATCCTTCTCCCCCAAACTACAAGGAAAACAAATTTTAAATTTTATTATTTTTTAGAATAAGAATGGCTTAATTTATATATCATATATGTTACATTAAAAACTACAAAAAGCAATACAGAATAGACCTTCCTTATTGCAGACAGGCAGGCAAACTAATATTCTATGGCCAGATACAAATTCTGCCAGTCAAACTAAAATTTATAGCCCTATGATATCTTGCACCCAGAGTCTCCTTCAGTGTCCTACGAATTCTACCCTTATTTCTCCAGGGTTGATTACTCTATTTTCATCATGTATGTGTGCTCAGTCATGGCCAACTCTTTACAATCGCATGGACCCACCACACTCCTCTATCCATGGAATTTTCCAGGCAAGAATACTGGAGTGGGTTCCATTTCCTACTCCAGGGGGTCTTCACGACCCAGGTATCAAACTTGTGCCTCTTGCTTCTCTTGTACCAGCAGGAGGGTTCTTTACCACTTGCATTACCTGAGAAATCTTTTTATTTTCATCATATCTATATAATTCCTTCTGTATAATTTTGTACTTGTGTAAACCTACTAAGACTATTCTTTATTTTGAGTATGTGCACCCTGGCTCTTCACTAGATTTGTAAAAAAATTATTCAGGTTATAGGACATTTTTTATCCACCACAATGTGTCACTCAATTCTGGGATACTTATGGGTTTAGCTTGGAAATGTATGCTGGTGTCTTACAGAAGGTGGCCAACTATATTTTCCAAGCTTCCATTAGTTTTTGCTCACCCTCATGTAATGTCGCGGAGAAGGAAATGGCAACCCACTCCAGTGTTCTTGCCTGGAGAATTCCAGGGATGGGGGAGCCTGGTGGGCTGCCGTCTATGGGGTAGCACAGGGTTGAACACGACTGAAATGACTTAGCAGCAGCAGCATGTAATGTTGGTGCTGGTATTCTCACCCAGATGACTTTATCCACCACAGCAAAAGTGTTTCTACATTTCCATTACTCTCTGTTATTGTTTGTTTTTAACTAGTCCATTTTGACATACATAGGTAAGAATGCATGAATTTTAAGTGTACAATGCAAGACATTCTCACAAAATGACACATTTGTACCACCACTACCCAAAGAAATAGCACATTATCAATGCACCACTAACACCCCTAATGCTTTCTCACAGTCCTCACAGTCACCTCTTTTCTAAGTGTCCTGTGTCTGATTTTTTTTTCCTAGTGTTTTTTAAATTCATCCATGTGGTTGAGTGTAGCTGTAGTTTCTTCATTTTCAATGCTATATTGTATGAATATACTATTTATTTGTTTAATCTTCAGTTGATAAACACGTGGGTTGTTTCCATTTTTTATTATACTAGTTTGTTAATAGGAATCTTGCTGCTGTTTTTATTTTTATACATATCATTTTGTGGGAAATGAAATCATTGTATCATAAGTAATTTATATGTCAGGATCAATAGATATTATCAAATATTATTCTTAATCGATTAGAGTTTCTCTTGCTCCAAATCCTCTCAATACTTGATATTACTATAATTTCTTTCTTCCTTTCTCTTTCTGCCTTTATCATTTGGGTTTTTCTTTGAGGGGGGTATGTTTTTGGTTGTTATTTTCTATTTTAGCTTCTCAGAAGGAAGGAAAATATGATCACTTTCTATTTCCTTAATACTAATGGTATCAAGCATCTTTTCAGATTTTTTTTTTTTTTTGGACATCCTCTTTTGTCAAGACTTTTACCCATTTTCTTACTGAGCTTTTTATCTTTTCATTGTATGTTCTGGATACAAATCCTTTTTCAGATTAATGTATTGCAAATGTATTTCCCCACTATGTGGGTTGTTTAAGTGTCTTGATATTATTGGTCTTTGAATTTCTATATGAATTTTAGAATTAGTTTATCATTTTCTATGTGCATATATACATAGATACAATCTGCTAGCATTTTGACTGGGATTATATTGATTGTATAAATTAATTTATAAAGAATAGTGTTAAATAGAAATGAATTGTTTGGTTTATAAACATTTTCTAGTTACTGCTTATAGATTGCTATCATAATTTTACTATTTTCAGGGAACAAACTCAATATAATTTTAATATTTAAACATTTTGAGATTTGGTTTTGCTCTCTATTTCGAATATTATGCTTATTTTTAAAGAGAATTTTTTATGTTGTTTTCCAGCTTCACATTTTATATAAGTGAATTAAATTGGTTGTTTATGTTGTTTACATCTATACCTTTATTGATTTTTTGTCATCTTACACAAGTGCCTGCAGAACTTGTTTCTGAATGTCCAAAATAATTGTGTATTATACGCTTCTACTTATTATATGCTTCTACTTTTAGTTTTGCCAGGTCTTGTCTTAAATATTTTAAGACTATGTTATTAGTTACATACACATTTAGAATTATATCCTATTCAATTGACCTTTTTGTCATTATGAAGAATTTCTTGTTATTTTAAATAATGCTTCTTAACTCAAAGTGAGGGATAGATAAGATAGATATTAGAATAGCTAAGTAGGCTTTCTTTTGGTTATCATTTACATTCTACTCTTTTTCTCTCAGTTTTTTTTTTTTTTCATATCTTGATATTTAAAGCAAAGTAATAATGGATTTTGTGGTTTTTTTAATCCAGCAAGATAATTTTTATTTCATAATTGGAGTAATGAATCAATTTACATTTAATGCAATTACCTTAGTGCCTTAAATCTATCATTTTACCATGAATTATCTGTTTGCACTATCTGTTCTATTTTTCCTCAATTTGTTGACTTCTTTTTGTCAATCTGGTAATTATTTTAATATCTCCTTTTTTCATTTCTATCATTTTTCAATTATATATTCCTTTGCTGCTAAGTCACTTCAGTCGTGTCCGACTCTGTGCGACCCCATAGACGGCAGCCCACCAGGCTCCGCCGTCCCTGGGATTCTCCAGGCAAGAACACTGGAGTGGGTCGCTATTTCCTTCTCCAGTTCATGAAAGTGAAAAGTGAAAGTGAAGTCGCTCAGTCGTGTCCAATCCTCAGTGACCCCATGGACTGCAGCCTACCAGGCTCCTCTGCCCATGGGATTTTCCAGGCAAGAGTACTGGAATGGGGTGCCATATATTCCTTTATTATTCCTTTAACTGAACCTACAAATTATAATATGTGTATTTCACTTATAATTGTTTATTACAAGATAGTATTTTTCCAATTTTTCTGACAATGCAAGGGATAATTTTACTCATTCACTCCCCTTCCCAAATTTCTGCTACTATTGATTTTAATTCTCTGCATATTCCAAACTACATACAACTAAATTTTAATGTTTTTAATATTTACTCATTCAATATTCATATAGGTTTACACACATATTTACCATTATGCATTTCTTCATTCTTGGATCTCCAGGTTTCTCCCTGGGATTTTTCTCCCATTGGAAGAATATATTTTTATAGTTCTTTTCTTACAGTTATATTGATGATTATTTCTTTCAATTTTTGTTTATCTGAAAATGTCCATTACCTTTGATATTTTTAAGTAAAGCTGTACCAATTTAGAATCATAGGTTGACAGTTGTTTTCTCCCAGCACTATCAGATTGCATTCTGTTGTCTCCAGGCTTCATTGTTTCTCTTGAAAAGTCAGCTGTTCATTAGGGTATTTCTCTTTGGAGGATAATTATCTGTAAACCATAATGTCTATTTCTGTCTTTTTAATATTTTACCTTTTATCCTTGGTTTAGATAAAGTTTTTCCATGTTTTGACTAAGTATATTTTTCTTTGAATTTATCCTGCATGTGATTCACACTGTTATTTATTTCTGTGGCTTGATATGTTAATTTTAGGCAGTTTTTAAATTTTCTATTTTTCTTTAACATCTTGCTTATGTTCCCTCTGTAATTCTACATTATGCCCTCTATGTCTCTTACATTTTTCTAACTTGCCTCCATCTGAGTCTTTTCCTTTCTGATGCTATGTCTAATGTGTGATAAATCTACTGAGTTCTTCATTTAGTTATTGCATTTTAAAATATACAATTTCCATTTTATCTTCTAATAGATTCATCTTGTTATCTATTTTCTTAACTATATTAGGCCTGATTGTTTTTGTATCACTAGCATACAAATTTCAATACCTAAACTAATATTACTATTAAAAGCTTTAAGTTACCATTTTCATCTTGGTTTTGCTTGATCGTGGGCTACTTACTTATGGAAAAATGCCCAAGAAGAAAATATTAAAAGAAGACACTGCCAGCTCACCTGAATGTCTTCTCTCTCTCCAAAAATTATGGTCCCTCAAGTCCCAGCTGCCTTTGTTGCTCTCTACTGCCTTCAATTAACTAACTATATTTTATAACTTGTTTGGTTTTTGTAGTTCTCTGCAAAAGGGTTCATCTGATACAATATACACTTCTTGCAAAGATGGGTACAATAAAGGACAGAAATGGTATGGACCTAACAGAAGCAGAAGATATTAAGAAGAAGTGACAAGAATACACAGAACTATACAAAAAAGATCTTCATGACCCAGATAACTATAGTGGTGTGATCACTCACCTAGAGCCAGACATCCTGGAATGTGAAATCTAGTAGGCCTTAGGAAACATTACAATGAACAAAGCTAGTGGAGGTGATGGAATTCCAGTTGAGCTGTTTCAAATCCTAAAAAATGATGCTGTAAAAGTGCTGCACTCAATATGCCAGCAAATCTGGAAAACTCAGCAGTGGTCACAGGGCTGGGAAAGGTTTTCATTCCAATCCTAAAGAAAGGCAATGCCAAAGATTGTTCAAACTACCGCACAATTGCACTCATCTCACGTACTAGCAAAGTAATGCTCAAAATTCTCCAAGCCAGGCTTCAATACTATATGAACTGTGAACTTCCAGATGTTCAAGCTGGATTTAGAAAAGGCAGAGGAAGCAGAGATCAAATTGCCAGTATCTGCTGGATCATTGAAAAAGAAAGAGAGTTCCAGAAAAACATCTATTTCTGCTTTATTGACCATGCCAAAGCCTTTGAGTGTCAATGGCTGTCAATGGATATCTAGGTTGCTTCCATGTTCTAGCTATTGTAAATAGTGCTGAAATGAACATTGGGATACATGTGTCTTTTTGAATTTTGGTTTCCTCAGGGTATATGTCTAGCAGTGGGATTGCTGGGTCATATGGTGGTTTTATTCCTAGTTTTTTAAGGAATCTTTGTGCTTCATCCAGCCTGGCATTTCACATGATGTACTCTGCATATAAGTTAAATAAGCAGGGTGACCATATACAGCCTCGATGTACTCCTCTCCCAATTTGGAACCAGTCTGTTGTTCCATGTCCAGTTTTAACTGTTGCTTCCTGACTTGCATACAGATTTCTCAAGAGGCAGGTCAGATGGTCTGGTATTCCCATCTCTTTCAGAATTTTCCACAGTTTATTGTGATTCACACAGTCAAAGGCTTTGGCATAGTCAATAAAGCAGAAATAGATGTTTTTTCTGGAACTCTCTTGCTTTTTCAATGATCCAGCAGATGTTTGCAATTTGATCTCTTCTTCCTCTGCCTTTTCTAAAACCAGCTTGAAAATCTGGAAGTTCGTGGTTCACGTATTGCTGAAGCCTGGCTTGGAGAATTTTGAGCATTACTTTACTAGCATGTGTTGCTGATGCTGCTGCTGCTAAGTCGCTTCAGTCATGTCCGACTCTTAGCGACCCCATGGACTGCAGCCCACCAGGCTCCTCTGTGCATGGGAGTTTCCAGGCAAGAGTACTGGAGTGGGTTGCCATTGCCTTCTCTGTACTAGCATGTGAGATGAGTGGAATTGTGCGGTAGTTTGAGCATTCTTTGGCATTGCCTTTCTTTGGGATTGGAATGAAAACTGACCTTTTCCAGTCCTGTGGCCACTGCTGAGTTTTCCAAATTTGTTGGCATATTGAGTGCAGCACTTTCACAGCATCATTTTTAAAGATTTGAAATAGCTCAACTGGAATTCCATCACCTCCACTAGCTTTGTTCATAGTGATGCTTCCTAAGGCCCACTTGATTTCACATTCCAGGATGTCTGGCTCTAGGTGAGTGAGCACATCATAGTGATTATCTGGATCGTGAAGATCTTTTTTGTACCAAGTAGTAATTTCCGGTCCTTGCACAAAGTTCCTATGCAGGAAATGCAAGTTTTGTCTTCTATAATTCAATTTCATTTTGTCTTCTATAATTCAATTTCATTTTGTCAAAACGGAAGAAATGTAATGCCATTCGTTTTGAGATATCCCTCTTTTCCATGGCTGTTTCAAAGTTTTAGGAGACTTATTTAGTGTTATGGCCTCACTGTGTGGAGGAGAGGATTAGGGGATTTCTAATTGTTGATTGTAAGTAGTCATGATGGGAAATACTCAGACATCCTTTTGCCCATATGGTCATCTGTTGACACTCCACACTAGTTGCTCTTTGCCTCTTTCTGCAGGTCTCTTCAGCTCCAATGACTTTTTTTTTTTTTTTTTTTTTTGCTCCTTTCATTTTGTAGTACTCACTGGATGTGATGAACTCTTGAAGGGGTGACCTAGGCTTTGCTATTTTATATGCAGCATGCAGACATTTCCTTCTGGTGATTTTGTATTCCTTTAGTCCACTGTGCATAATGGGAAACAAATCACCAGTGATTTCAGCTGCTGAGAATCTAGGGGTCTTATTAATTCTCCGGGGCTTGACCCAAGGAGCAAGACATGGTGCTCCACTTACTTTGGGATTTGCCAATTTCTGTGCACTCATTGTTTCTTGAACCCAATTTAAGGGAGTTGGATTGCCCGAGGGTATGATGAGTTTTGTTCATTTACCATTACCTTTATTCCCAAATTGATAGTCTTTACTGAGTCATTTCTGTTGCCTCAAGGGTCTTGGCTTTTGAAACTCAAAGCCCGAAATATATTGTCTACTTTTCTCTTCTACTGTCATATTTCTTCCCTGAGGGAGAAGCATAGAATAGTCTATCTGCCACTTGAATAATGGAGAAAGTAGGTGAAATTATAGGGAGGGGGGGATGGATAGATAAGATAGGAAGGTAAGTAGATAGATTCCTCTTCAAATGTATTGTTCCAACTTGATGTGTAGATTTACTTCTGGTTTTACAGTTCTATGTTATAATAAAGGTAATGTTTCATAGTTCCTTTTGCTAAGTGCTCACTCTACCAGTTTATGTGATGAGCAATTTACATAAAACAATCATTTTTAAACTTCCAAATAATCTGTAAGACATCTTGTCTTTTACTCACAAATAAGAAAAGTGGGACTTGGTAAAGTAAGATCATGGAGTCAATCAGTGGCAAAACCAGTATTCTAGTCCAGATCTATCTTACCATGACATTATTCTCTTAAACACTTACAGCTTCTCTTTAGTTGACTGAAGTCCTGCCATTCTATAACCTGTGTCAGAATATATTTAATTGTGTTTAGCAGAGAAAGCATGAAGGCATTGACATTAGGCATGAACCAAGTCATAACTTAGCCTGTGATAAGTAACTTGCTTATGAACATGTTTATTTCATCTTCACAGGAATATTAAAAGGTTGTCCTATTATTATATTCATTTTATAGATAAGAAACTGGTGAACAGAAAGGAACTGGACCCAAATAGTTGAACTCTAGAGGCTATGTTCTTAACCACTCTGTTTGGCTGCCTCCTGCATAAAAGAGATAGGGGGTGGTGGGTACCCCTAGGAAAAGCCAGCCAGGCGGTAGACAAATGCACAGCTTCTCCAGCTCCTCATGGGATCCTCATGTCCCTGGTTTCTACCTGCCTTAAGGCTTACTAAGCAAAATTATATACCATGGGGAGGGTAATGTTTCATCTCCCTCTAGGTCAGTTGGCTCTTAACAGCATGCTTTCTGGTTTGAGATCTGAAGATCTCCAGACAGACAAACTCCACAGTCCCTCAAAGGTCAGTCGAAATATCAGCCATATAAACAGCACCTTAATCATAAGCACATGGCTAATTTACAGTGTTCAATTTATTCTTCCTTTGTCATGACAGAGTGTAACATGGATAACAGAGAAGGCAAGGAGTCAAATCTGACTCCCCCTGAACTTATCCTAAAGTTATTACCCCTTCTGCTTGCTCCTGTATCCCTCTTCAGCTTGAACATTTATTTCTAACTTTGCCACCTGTTCAGCCTTGTATCTTCCTTTATTTTCATCCATTTCCTTTGTAGTAGTAGTGGTAAGTATGTGGTGGTGGTGGGGGTGGTGGGGGGGTGTGTGTGTGTGTGTGTGCATGTGTGTGAAAGAGAGAGGGAGAGAGAAAGGGAATATTTATTTATAAAAATATGATACCTTTGTTGCAATTTGCAAAACAAAGACATGATGAATAGAAACTTATTTTGCTTATCAATGCATTGGCTTCAGCTTAATAAATGTGTGTGGCTCATGATAAGTAGATCAATACTAGGAACTCTATCCTGGCAACCTTCTCCTTTCCTCCCCCACGGGCAGAACCCACATATTGCAGTCCTCCTCAGAAGCCCACAGGAGGTGGGCAGACATCATTGAGCCCTTTCTCAAATGAACATCTGTGACTGGACTCAATCATAAACTGTCCTCACTCTCTTTTTGACTGTTTACTCTCTCTGAGTATAGCAATGAAGAAATAATCTTCTAGTTCTGCTAGTACTTGTCAGCTGGGCTGGCATATTGCATTTAATGGATTTAAACAGACCATTGGCAAACTTTATAATTAAATTGACTTACTTGCCCTCTGCTTTCTTTTGTTACTAAGTGAGAACTAGTGCTACTGAGTTGCCATGGGTGTAGCAACACAGAAAATGATCCTGGATGCTTTACTATGATAATTTTATACTTTAGTCAGGCAGCGGGCATTACTATAAGGAATCTAATTCTTTCTGCCATCAGCTTTTAGATGGAGTCCAGGTCATCGTGGGCCAGTGATGATTACAAATCCAAATAACTCTTAGTTATCTTGACTAGAGTTTACTCACGTGCTTTTGTTCTGAGGCTAATATCTATTCTCAGACTGGCATCCTTTACTCTTGGTCTCTGGTATTGAGGGACTGCTTGAGAATTCAGATATTATCCTAAAGCAATCTGACCTTATCCCTCAGATCACTATCCCCATAATATTCACTGTTTCAAAGTAATAATAAAAGGTTTGTTTGATTGTGAATACGCTTGCCAATATACTTCTGCTGTGGGTCACTTATATTACATATGTGGGAGAGTATTTCCAAGCTGAGACCACTTTTCACCCTGGGTTCTCATCATCACATTCACTAATGATGGCTTTGAGGAAGTCACTTGATCTTTCTGGATCTCAATTTCTTCATCCATACAGTGACAGAACTGTTGTACTTCTAAGGACCTTTCCATCTCTGAAACTTCCCCTATTAAAGTGAACCTTAAAGAAACCTCAGAAACCTTCCTTTCCATATTTTCTGTAACATGCCTTTAAAACTCTGGCTGGTTAGCATGCCATGTAATAAATAGCTCATGAGAGGGTTGAGGCAACAGTTGTATGGTTTGGATGCCTAGTATGTGCTAAGAGCACTGTGGGGTGTTCTGTACTTTCCCTACCAAATTGATACTGAGCTGAATCAGTGAAATTGCCCAGTAAGCCTCCATCTTCCTTCCCTCCATACAGTCAGCCTTGAATGTTGATTACATTCAGATCACAGTAAAATTTTTCATCCATTTAAAGAAATGTATGCTGTCCATTCTATTACTTGTTTTTTTGTTTTTGTTTTTGTTTTTGTTTTCCGCTTGAACTCATTTGCCTTTTCCCACCAGATACTATATTTAGTCAGTTTGTGGAAACTAATTTTTGGTGTCACTGCACATTTGCTCAAGGTACTTATTTATTTTTAAACTATAATAAACTAATATTTACCAGCAAAAGATCCTGTTTGAGGTTCACTGATGCAACTGGAGATGCTGGCAAGGGAATTCTCTGTTAGCCAGCTCCCTGACGATGGCTCAGGATTCTAAATTGCACAGATTATCTCTCTGTTCTGAAATCTTAATACAAATAACTTTTCAATAATTAGTAAGGTTTTATCACATGCATAAAGATATTGTAAAGTTATGAAAAACACTAAT
Organism: Bubalus bubalis; assembly: GCF_019923935.1. Classification (NCBI taxonomy): domain Eukaryota; kingdom Metazoa; phylum Chordata; class Mammalia; order Artiodactyla; family Bovidae; genus Bubalus; species Bubalus bubalis. The sequence continues at coordinate 41,906,611 of NC_059168.1, read as the reverse complement.
GTTATTTTAATTGCCTTTAAGTTCCCTATGGGAGTTATATTTTCATAAGGATACCCTTTATAATATTCACAGTTGGGAGGACACATCTAAGTACAGATAAGAGTACCTTTAACTTTGCTTAACCCTTTCAAGCCCTTCCTTTATTTTGTATCCCAAATACTTGTTTGAATTTATATATATAAATTCTTATTTTAGGACTGCATTCCATTTTTAAAGGATGGTAAAAGGGGAAGTCAAGTGCATCTATAGAGGAATAGCTAGGTCAGGAGAAAGGAAAGAGTCAGCAGTTAGATTCCATCTTTGATCAACAAACCTAGGTATTAGGCATGTGGTACACATGCTTCCAGGGTGCAAATGCAATTTATACTTTAATAAAAGTGTCATGAAGCATGCAATTAAAGTTTAGTTCTCAAGATCATTTTATTTAAGAGTAACAGAGATTTGTTAGAATTATTGGCCCCCTTCGTGGTCACTTTGGATACAGTGCATTGGGAATGCATAGTTGAATTGTCAAGTAAGCTTTGGACATTTCTTTAGGTCTGATATGAAGGAACTCAGCAACTTCCAGTTGGACCTGACATACAAAACCCCTACCAGGGAAGATCAATCAAGAATCATGGCTAAAGAAGCTTGTGCTTCTGCCAGGCTGGAGTCCCCATCATCTTTTCCTTTTCTAGAGAATATGCACTGTCCACTCCTAAAACTCACCTCTGGGTCCCTGCTTCTCACTTCATCTCACTGTTAGGAAGTCAGCAAGAGTAAGAAATGAACAAAGGAAAGCTCTCCTCACCCTTGACTCTATTTTTCTGAATTCCAAATAGTATTCTTTAGTGCAGTATTCTTGCTTTTAGATTAACAATGGTTCATAAGAGACTGACCTTGACTAAGAAATATTCCCTTTTGTTTGTATCAAAGTCTAGTGCAAAGCTTCTCATTCATTCAGATCCAACTTGTTATAGATTTCCCCAGGCTATGAAACTGTGGCCAATAGCATGGAGCTTACACTGCCCAACAGGTGGGATAGTGGGTAGAGGAGAATATTAAACCCTTCTGATGAATATTTTGACAGGGAAGGAGGAGGTATGTGTGCCAATATATTTCTAATTCTTAACATATTCTCTCATAAGAACCATGTGATATTATTTTATAATATTATAAGGCAGCTACATTATTATAGGATTCAGAAACTTCAATAGTATGGGCTACATGTAATTTCCCCAAAAGAATAAAGAATGGATTCCAAGTTCCAGTTTATAACTGAGTTATAAAGAATTTATTGAACAGCATCTTTTTAAATATACATTTGGGGACAAAATAAGCAGGGATGAAGCAAAAATATTAGTTATATTTCAAATGTTCAGCTGATATATATTATTAGCTTTTAAACAGTACTGAATATTTGAATAAAGTTTTAAAATCATGCACATATATACCTACACATACACACCTCTATGTCACATTATTTGAGCTTTCAAACTGGAGCAAGGTCTTCCCCAAGAGACATTTAGCCACCTAATAAACAGGGGAAGATTAATTTAGACTAGGCAGAATTACATATGTGCAAGAGTGTCAAGTTGGGAAAAAGCAAATTCCAATTCTGGTTCTGACTATATTACTCTCTGGTTCTGAAATCTTGAGAAAGGCACTTGGTCATTCTCAGTTTGTGATAACTTCCCTAGGGACACAAGACTGAGCCCATGACCTTTAAGGTCCCTATTGAATATAATAGTCTATGGTTCTAAGACTGATCTGATGGTTCAGGTCAGTTCAGTTGCTCAGTTGTGTCTGATTCTTTGCGCCCTCATGGACTGCAGCATGCCAGGCTTCCCTCCCTGTCCATTGCCAACTCCCGAAGTTTACCCAAACTCATGTCCACTGAGTTGGTGATGCCATCCAACCATCTCATGCTCTGTCGTCCCCTTCTCCTCCTGCCTTCAATCTTTCCCAGCATCAGGGTCTTTTCAAATGAGTCAGCTCTTCACATCAGGTGGCCAAAGTATTAGAGTTTCAGCTTCAGCATCAGTCCTTCCAATGGATAGTCAGGATTGATTTCCTTTAGGATAGACTGGTTGGATCTCCTTGCAGTCCAAGGGACTCTCAAGAATCTTCTCCAACACCATAGTTTAAAAGCATCAATTCTTTGGTGTTCTGATTGTACACAGCTATTATAGTAGTGTCATTGATATGAAAGCAAAATTTAGTGCTTTCACTAGACTTCTGTTTTGCATGGACATAGCTTAAGGATTCCTAAACCTATTTGGGGAAGGATGAAGAAAGTGGTGAGGAGGAACAGGGATGTTAACTGCTAGAAGGATAATATAGCTGGACTGAGAATTCTTTATACAAGCCACAGAGAGCAGGAAAAAAGAGACCTAGAAACTGATAAAGTTTCAAACCTGAGCACCAAATATACTCTCCTTCCAATGAAAATTGCCCTAAGTATTTGGTAAAGGTAAAGGAGAATGAACACCTTACTGAATACCTCCAATTTAAACCCTAGGATATTTAGAATGTTGGTCCAAACATTTGGAATGTATGGTCAGATCACAACTGTATTCCGGTGAGATCAGCTGGATCTTCTAGATTTGTCTGTCAAAAACCTTAGCAATCTAAAAAAAAAGCAAATGTTCACTGATTCAGATTTTATGGACATGGACAAAAAATAAAATCAAGAATTACTTTGAATTCAGGTGTGCCTTATGAACCATTATTATAATGAAAAATGGAAATTGCAAAAGCAAAAATAAAGTGGAGATGGACTTTACATTATAGGCAGATATTCTGCTTTATGCAAGGGGGTTCTCTCAGATTATTTAAAATACAAATTCCTTAATCTTATGTATATATGAATACAGATATAGTTAATTAATTACTTCACTGAAAGTAATTAGTTGGAAGTTGTAGGTAGATAAGAAACGTAAATAGAATCTCTTCCATTCGACTAGTAATAATAGAAATTAAGGTAGAAATAATCTGTAATAATATTCAGAAAAAGATTTTTCATATAAATTTGAAGGTTAAACTTTTCCTGTTGTGCCCCCATGTCTGAATAATAAATATGGATCTCTGGGGTAAAAGTACATTGGGATCCAAATATGCTTTATTATTCCTTCAGTCTAGTCAAGGCTATGGTTTTTCCAGTAGTCATGTATGGATGTGAGAGTTGGACTATGAAGAAAGCTGAGCACCTAAGAATTGATGCTTTTGAACTGTGGTGTTGGAGAAGACTCTTGAGAGTCCCTTGGACTGCAAGGAGATCCAACCAGCCCATCCCAAAGGAGATCAGTCCTGGGTGTTCATTGCGAGGACTGATGCTGAAGCTGAAACTCCAATACTTTGGCCACCTTATGCAAAAGCTGACTCATTTGGAAAGACCCTGATGCTGGGAAAGATTGAAGGCAGGAGGAGAAGGGGATGACAGAGTATGAGATAGTTGGATGGCATCACCAACTCAGTGGACATGAGTTTGGGTAAACTCCGGGAGTTGGACAGGGAGGCCTGGTGTGCTGTGGTTCATGGAGTTGCAAAGAGTAGGACACGACTGAGCGACTGAACTGACTGATTCCTTCAGTGTTCTACTTTACGAAGGTGGGAGGTGTGATGTTGTGCACTCTCGTAGATTTCTGATGGCCTTCAGAGTTTCTGCTGAAAAACTAGGTGACAGACTGCATCATGGGAGTTCCCTGTACATAACTTATTGCCTTGCCCTTGCTACTTTTAATATTCCGTCTTTGTCTTTAATTTTTACCCTTTTAACTACTGTGTGTCTTGGTGTGTTCTTCTTTGGGTTGACTACATTTGGGACTGTCTGTGCTTCTTGGACTTGGGTGTCTATTTCCTTTCCCAGGTTAGGAAAGTTTTCAACTCTTAGGTCTTCAAGTATATTCTCTGCCTCTTTCTCTCTCTCTCCTCCTTCTGGAACCCCTATAATGTGAATGTTAGTATGCTTGATGTTGTTTCAGAGGTTTCTTAAATGGTCCTCAATTCTTTTTATTCTTTTTGTTGTTGTTTTCAGTTTCAGTGATTTCTACTACTCTGTCTTCTAGCTCAGTGATCCATTCATCCATTTCATTCCATCTACTGTTGATATCTTCTAGTGCATTTTAAATTTCAGTTATTGTACTTTTCATTTCTGAGTGTTCTCCATATTTTCTAACTCTTTGTTAAAAATGTCTAACTTTTCACTATATTCAGGCTTCCCAGGTGGTGCGAGTGATAAAGAACCCTCTAGCCAATACAGGAGACATAACAGAAGTGGGTTCAATCCCTGGGTTGGAAAGATCCCCTGGATAAGGAAATAGCAACCCACTCTAGTATTCTTGCCTGAAGAATCCCATGGACAGAGGAGCCTGGCACACTACAGTCCATGGGTCATAACGAGTCAGACACAATTGAGAGACTAACATTTTCACTTTCACTGTTCATTCATTCTTCTCTCAACTTCTTTGACCATCTTTACAATCATTACCTTAAACTTTTCTTTGGTAGATTCTTTGTCTACCACCACTTCACTTTTGATGTTTTATCTTGTTCCTTCATTTGGAATTTGCTCCTCTATTGCTTCACTTAGCCTAATGTGCTGTTTATTGATTTGTAAGTATCTGATAGTTTGGTTACATTTTTCTAACCTTAGGAAAATGGTCTTTTGTACGAGACATCCTATGTCTCCCAGTAGTGCACTCCCCTCTGTCATGAGAGCTATATGCTCTAAGGGTGCCCACTTTGTAGGCCTGGATCCATTGTAGCAGGCAATTGTGGGTGGTTTGGTAGGTGTGGCTGGCCCCTAATTTAGTTGGTTGCCCAGATCTTCTTTCTGTGGAGGCTGCTGGCTACTGGCTGGCAAGACTGGGTCATGAAATGGTTGGTTGTCGAATCCCAGGGCTGGTTTTGGTTCACTGGTAGGTGTGTGTTGGGGCAGCGTCCAGTAGATCACAGAATGTTGTCTATTCATCAGTGGGTGAAGTTAGGTCCAAGGGCTCTTACAACCCCACTAGAAGGCAGAACCATGTCCTGGGTTCTGGATGTAGGACCCAAGCTTCCCAGACCATTCATAGGTGAGGCCCATTCCTGACCTAGCTGACTGTAGTGACTGGGGATCCCAAAGGTTGTGTTGGCCCACTGGTGAGTGGGACTGAATCCTAGGGTGACTGGCTGAGAAGCCTAAGGTATCTCAGTGATGGTTTTGGCCTGTTGGTGAGCATTGTTGGGACTGAGACAGTCTGCCAGAAGGTAGGCTGGATCCTGCTGTGGCAGGCTGCATGACTGTGGTTGTCTTGCAGCTGCTGTCTGCTTGCTGGTGAATGAGGCTGATCCTGAGGCTGGTCACTGGTGGGAGGAGCTGGGGCCCATGGGATTATAGGCCTAGGGCCTGTCCACTGGTACTGAGTTAAGCTGGGTCCTACAGTTGTGGGCCATAGGATCCTTGCATCCCCATGTCTAATGCCTGTGCACTGGTGTATGTAGCCAGGGCCTGGGCCCTCTGATGGACAGGGATGTGTCCAGGGGCACTGATGGCCTCAGGAAGTCTTATAGCAGTCTCTCTGTTGGTGGGGGTTCTGTGTCCCTTGTCCCTACCCAGTTAGTTGCTTGGCCTAAGGCATCCTTGGTGGCTTCCTTGGTGGCTTCCTTGGTGGCTCAGATGGTAAAGAATCTGTCTGCAATGCAAGAGACTCAGATTCAATCCCTGGGTCTGGAAGATCCCCTGGAGAAGGGAATAGCTACACACTTCGGTATTCTTGTCTGGAGAATTCCATGGACAGAGGAGTCTGATGGGCTACAGCCCATGAGTAACAAAGAATTGGACACAACTGAGCAACTAACACACACAAGGCATCCGAGTACTGATGACTCCAGGCTGGTGTGCAGGGATGGGGCTGGGTTCTGAGGCTATTAAGCTAGAGGGAGGGCTCTGAAATGTCACTTGCCAGCACCAGTGTCCATGTGGTAATATAAGCTCCCCAAAATGACTCCCATCATTGTGTATGGCCCCTGGGTGAACTCCAGTTGCCTCCTGCCTCTCCAGGTACCTCTCTGAGACTAGCAGGTGGGTCTGACCCAGGCACTGTTCAATTTACTATTTCTTCCCTGTGTCTCTGAGTGTGTGATATTTTTTGTGTGCTTTTTAAGAATGGGGTTTCTATTTCCCACGGCTCTCTTGGTCCTCCAAAAGTAAGCCCCACTGGCCCTCAAAGCCAAATATTCTAGGGGCTCCTCAGCTTCCTGGAGCATGACTCTTAAGCTTAGGAGCCCAGTGTGGGGCTCAGATTCCTCACTTTTTGGGGTGAACCTCTGTAGTTGTAACTATTCTCCCATATACAGTTCTCCTGCACAAGGATATGGGTTTTGGCAATATCACAATTCTGCTCTCCCCATGCATCTCCTTGTGAATTCTTCTTTATACATTATATCTTTCGTTTTAGAAGATCTTTTTTAGTTTTAGTCTTTTTCATCAATTGTTACTCTCTCTGTAGATAGTTGTAATTTTGGTGTTTCCATTTGAGATGAGTTTAGGGTCTTCCTATTCTGCCAACTTCAAAGCCATGCTTGATAATTGTCATTGACTTCCTAGAAATTCTGCAAAAAACTCCTTTTCATAGAACTTGATTTTAGCCTGATTTGATATTTTAAGGAGAGTTTAAAAGCTTGAGTATATTTATAGATATCTAGAAGGCCATGTAAATGTGCAGGGCTGTGCTCATGTCTACGAAAAACCTGACAGGGTCCTAATTTCTCACCTCTGGTAAAAACTAGGGATATGCATAACAGGAAGTGAAGACTAAGGTAGAGTTGTAAACTGGCAGAGAGGTGAAAGTAAGCATGTACACAACCCCTCACCAAAGGTTGAGAGACTAATTCCAGGAATTCCAATCATTAGTTAACTACTGAGCTAACTGAGTGGAGACTTAAGTGGCTGCATATGACAAAGAATAAAAAGTTTAGGAATTTAACCCAGGAAAGTCACTAAACAAGAAAACAGTAAATAAGCAGCAAATTATCACAGTAAAAACAACAAATTGAAAGGGGATACTTGCTTTCTAGAGTTGGCACATTTTGTTATTTAAAGTATACTTTCCAACAACAAAAGTGTAACACATAAAAAAAAAAAAAAACAGGAAAAGTATGGGTAAATAAATTGTTAATAGAAACAATCCTTATTGAAGCCAAGATGTTGGACTTAGAATGAAAAAATATTAAATCAACCATTGCAAATACATTCAAGGAACTAAAGGAAACCATATCTAAGGAATTAAAGGAATGCATGAGAGAATTTTCTTACCAAATAATGTCAACAAAGAGCTTAAATTAGAAAAAAGCTAATGTAAATTCTAAAATTGAAAATTTAAAAAAAATGACATGGTCTTACATTTAGATTTTTAATCCATTTTGAGTTTATTTTTCTGTATGGTGTTAGAAAAGTGTTCTAGTTTCATTTTTTTACAAGTGGTTGATCAGTTTTCACAGCACCACTTGTTAAAGAGACTGTCTTTAATCCATTGTATATTTTTGCCTCCTTTGTCAAAGATAAGGTATCCATAGGTGTCTGGATTTATCTCTGGGCTTTCTATTTTGTTCCATTGATCTACATTTCTGTCTTTGTGCCAGTACCATACTGTCTTGATGACTGTGGCTTTGCAGTAGAGCCTGAAGTCAGGCAGGTTGATTCCTCCAGTTCCATTCTTCTTTCTTAAGATTGCTTTGGCTATTCGAGGTTTTTTGTATTTCCATACAAATTGTGAAATTATTTGTTCTAGCTCTGTGAAAAATACCGTTGGTAGGTTGATAGGGATTGTATTGAATCTATAGATTGCTTTGGGTAGTATACTCATTTTCACTATATTGATTCTTCTAATCCATGAACATGGTATATTTCTCCATTAGAGTCCTCTTTGATTTCTTTCACCAGTGTTTTATAGTTTTCTATATATAGGTCTTTAGTTTCTTTAGGTAGATATATTCCTAAGTATTTTATTCTTTTCATTGCAATGGTGAATGGAATTGTTTCCTTAATTTCTCTTTCTGTTTTCCCATTATTAGTGTATAGGAATGCAAGGGATGTCTGTGTGTTGATTTTATATCCTGAAACTTTACTATATTCATTGATTAGCTCTAGTAATTTTCTGGTGGAGTCTTTAGGGTTTTCTATGTGGAGGATCATGTCATCTGCAAACAGTGAGAGTTTTACTTCTTCTTTTCCAATTTGGATTCTTTTTTCTGCTCTGATTGCTGTGGCCAAAACTTTCAAAACTACGTTGAATAGTAGTGTTGAAAGTGGGCACCCTTGTCTTGTTCCTGACTTTAGGGGAAATGCTTTCAATTTTTCACCATTGAAGATAATGTTTGCTGTGGGTTTATCATATATAGTTTTTATTATGTTGAAGTATGTTCCTTCTATTCCTGCTTTCTGGAGAGTTTTTATCATAAATGGATGTTGAATTTTGTCAAAGGCTTTCTCTGCATCTATTGAGATAATCATATGGCTTTTATTTTTCAATTTGTTAATGTGGTGTATTACATTGATTGATTTGCAGATATTGAAGAACTCCTAGAGGAGAACATAGGCAAAACACTCTCCGACATACATCACAGCAGGATCCTCTATGACCCACCTCTCAGAATATTGGAAATAAAAGCAAAAATAAACAAATGGGACGTAATTAAAATTAAAAGCTTCTGCACAACAAAGGAAACTATAAGAAAGGTGAAAAGACAGGCTTCAGAATGGGAGAAAATAATAGCAAATGAAGCAAGTGACAAACAACTAATCTCAAAAATATACAAGCAACTCCTACAGCTCAATTCTAGAAAAATAAACAACCCAATCAAAAAATGAGCCAAAGAACTAAATAGACATTTCTCCAAAGAAGACATACAGATGGCTAACAAACACATGAAAAAATGCTCAACATCACTCATTATCAGAGAAATGCAAACCAAAACCACAATGAGGTACCATTTCATGCCAGTCATAATGGCTGCGATCCAAAAGTCTACAAGCAATAAATGCTGGAGAGGGTGTGGAGAAAAGGGAACCCTCTTACACTGTTGGTGGGAATGCAAACTAGTTCAGCCACTATGGAGAACAGTGTGGAGATTCCTTAAAAAACTGGAAATAGAATTGCCTTACGACCCAGCAATCCCACTGCTGGGCATACACACTGAGGAAACCAGAATCAAAAGAGACACGTGTACCCCAATGTTCATCGCAGCACTGTTTATAATAGCCAGGACATGGAAGCAACCTAGATGTCCATCAGCAGATGAATGGATAAGCAAGCTGTGGTACATATACACAATGGAGTATTATTCAGCCATTAAAAAGAATACATTTGAATCAGTTCTAATGAGGTGGATGAAACTGGAGCCTAGTATACAGAGTGAAGTAAGCCAGAAAGAAAAACACCAATACAGTATACTAACACATATATATGCAATTTAGAAAGATGGTAATGATAACCTTGTATGCAATACAGCAAAAGAGACACAGATGTATAGAACAATCTTTTCAACTCTGTGGGAGAGGGAGAGGGTGGGATGATTTGGGAGAATGGCATTGAAACATGTATAATATCATATATGAAATGAATCGTCAGTCCAGGTTTGATGCTTGGGGCTGGTGCACTGGGACTACCCAGAGGGATAGTATGAGGAGGGAGGAGGGTTCAGGATGGGGAACACGTGTACACTCGTGGCAGATTCATGTTGATGTATGGCAAAACCAATACAATATAGTAAAGTAAAAAAAAAAAAAAACAAAAGGAAGAAAAAATGCTTTCAAAGAGTTATGGTAGAACACCCTGAAACCTATCAAACACAGTTGTCTAAGTAATAGTACAAATAAGTAGAAAAATGAAATTAAATTTCCCAAGCAAATTTCAAAGATCAAACATATATGCTGACTGTAATAATAATAGCTTCTGTTGATTGTTAGTATGTGCTAGACACTCTACCTGTGAAAACTCATTTAATCTCAACAATAAAACTTACAAATGAAGAAAAAAATTAAAAAATGACATGAAAAATTCTGTAAAGTTCCTCACCAACAGATTTGAAGTATTGGAGAAAGAATCAGGAAACTTGAAGAAAGGCCAATGGAAATTATATAGTCTGATCAGCAGAATGAAATAAGAATGAGGAAAAATGAATTTCAGAGACCTGTGAGAAATCAGCAAGCATACCAACATACTTATTAAGGGGATTCCAGAAAGGAAGATGAAAGGAGAATGAACATTTAATTTAAATTAGAAACCCATAACTGAGCAAAACATGGGAAATTCACAATTATGTAAAAATTATACATTCTCCTAAATAAAAAATGAGACAAAGAAGAAATAGAAAAGTAAATTGGAATATATTTTGATATTAATGAAAATGAAAACAAAACATACAAAAATGTTGGTATGCAGCTAAGAAGTGCTTACAGGAAAATACATAGCAGTAAATGTGTATATTAAAAAAAAAGAAGGATCTCAAAGTAATAATGACACAATGTGAGTAATAAGATAAAACTAAGCCCAAAACAAGCAGGAACAAGTTAATAAAGATTAGATTTGAAATAAATGAAATAGAGGATAAAAAATAACACAGAAAATCAGCAAAAGCAAAAGTTGGTTCTTTGAAAAGATCAACAAAATTAACAAAACTTTAGGTAGATTAACCAAGAAACTAAGAAAACTCAAGTTACTAAAATCAAAGATTAAATGTGACAGCACTAGTCGCTACACAATACTAGAAAGTATAAGGAAACGCTGTGAATAACTATGCCGGAGCACTAGAGAATGGAATGTTTACACAACAATTGTAATCTTTATGATGTTTATAGAACAATTAATTTTAATACTTCACAAATACTTCCAAAACAGGACAGGAGGGAAAACTGCCCAATTCATTCCCATGAAACCAGTCTTATACTGATATCAAAACCAGACAAATATCACACGAAGTCTACAGACCAATATTCCATATAAATGTAGATACCAAAATTATTAACAAAATACCAACAAACTGAATCTAGGAACATATAAAAAGGATCAAGCCATCATGGCCAAGTGATGTTTATCCTCAGAATGCAAGGTTGATTTAATATACAAAAATTGGTCCATCGGTATATTAAAGAGTAAAGCCCTTAAATCATGTTATCTTGATTAACACATAAAAAGCATCTGAGAGAGTCTAACTAATTTTGATGATAAAAACACCACACAGACAAGGAATAAATGGGAAATTTCTCAGCCTGAAGAGGGCATCTAGAAAAAACCACAACTAAAATCATAATTAATAGTGAAAGACTGATTTTCCCTAAAACCTGCAGCAAGACATATTGTCCTTTATCACCATGTCTATTTAATGCTATAGTAAGGACAATTAATTAGGAAGAAAGAGGCACCATATTGGGAGAGAAGAAATAAAACTATTGCTCTTCACAGTTGTTATACAGAAAAACCCTATGGAACACACACACATGCCCACAAATTACTGGAACTAACAAAAGAAATTCAGCAAGAATGCAAGATATAAGACTGAATGTACTGAAATCAATTGCATTTTCATTTGCTTGCAATGAACCATCCAGAAAATAAAAAAGTACAAAAACCTGTTGAAATAAATTAAAGATCTAAATAAATGGAAACAACACATTCTGTGTTCATTAAATGGATGGGTTAATATTGTTAAGATGGCAGTATTCTTCAAATTAATTGACACACTCCAAGCAATTCTACTCAAAAAAAATAATTGCCCTCTTTTTCAAAAATTTACAAAACTGATTCTAAAATTCATATATGAAAATCAGGGACCCAGAATAATCAAAGCAATCTTTAAAATAATGAAGTTGGAAGACTTTCATTTCCCAATTTCAAAATTTATTACAAACTATAGTAATCAAGACAGTATGATACTTCTGTGAAGACAGACATATAAGTCAATGAATTAGAATTGAGATTTGAGAAATAAACTCTTTTAGTACAGCCCATTTATTTTCAACAAATACACCATGACAATTCAATGGAGAAAGAATAGTTTTTCCAACAAATGGTGCTGATACAACCGGATATCCATATGAAAACCAAGTGGGGTGGGTGGGAGAGAGGCTTAAAAGGGAAAGGGGTATAGACATATATATATATATATATATATATATATATATATGTGTGTGTGTGTGTGTGTGTGTGTGTGTGTGTGTGTATACACACTTACAGCTGATTCGCAATGTTGTTCATCAGATAACAACACAACCTTGTAAGCAACTATCCTCTAACTAAAAAAATAAAAGAATAAAAAAAAGGAAACAGGCTGTACTCTTCCCTCATGTCATATATAAATGATAATTCTAAATGTAAGAACTAAATGTATAAAATAGTTAGAAAAAAGATAGGAATACTTTTTTTGTGATCTTAGATTAAACATAGGTTCTTAGATTTGACACCAAAATTGAGAGACAAAATATAGACAAATTGGACTCCAATAAACATTAAAAATCTTTGTCCTTCAAACTACACCATCAAAGAAGACAACCCACAAAATGAGATAAAATATTTTCAAATCATATATTTGGTTAGGGACTTGAATCTAGCTGGGGCTTCGCCAATGGCTTAGTGGATAAAGAATCTGCCTGCAATGCAGGAGACACAAGAGATGCAGGTTTGATCCCTGGATGAGGAAAATCCCCTGGAGGGAAAAATGGCAACCCATTCTAGTTTTCTTGCCTGAAAAATCCCATGGACAGAGGAGCCTGGTGGGCTACAGTTCATGGAACTGTGAAGAGTTGAACATGATTAATCACAAGTGAGTTGAATCTAGCTAATATACTAAACTATTACAGCTCAGCAATAAAAAAGACAACTCAATTAGAAATGGGAAAAATATCTGAATAACTATTTTTAAGTTAAGAAGAAGATATATATATATATATATGACCATAAACCCAAAATCACTATAGAGAAGAAGATGATCAACATCATTAGTCACTCAGTTCAGTTCAGTTCAGTTCAGTTGCTCAGTCGTGTCCGACTCTTTGTGACCCCATGAACTGCAGCATGCCATGCCTCCCTGTCCATCACCAACTCCCGGAGTTCACTCAGACTTACGTCCATCGAATCAATGATGCCATCCAGCCATCTCATCCTCTGTCATCCCCTTCTCCTCCTGCCCCCGATTCCTCCCAGCATCAGAGTCTTTTCCAATGAGTCAACTCTTCACATGAGGTGGCCAAAGGACTGGAGTTTCAGCTTTAGCATCATTCCTTCCAAAGAAATCCCAGGGCTGATCTCCTTCAGAATGGACTGGTTGGATCTCCTTGCAGTCACTAGGGAAATTTAAATCAAAATCACAATGATATGCTACTTCACACACCTACTGCTACCGCTGCTAAGTCGCTTCAGTTGTGTCTGACTCTGTGCGACCCCATAGACGGCAGCCCACCAGGCTCCGCTGCCCCTGGTACTCTCCAGGCAAGAACACTGGAGTGGGTTCCCATTTCCTTCTCCAATGCGTGAAAGTGAAAAGTGAAAGTGAGGTCGCTCAGTCGTATCTGACTCTTAGTAACCCCCTGGACTGCAGCCTACCAGGCTCCTCCATCCATGGGATTTTTCCAGGCAAGAGTACTGGAGTAGGGTGCCATTGCCTTCTCCGTCATACACCTAAGGATGATTAAAATCAAATATACAATCAACAATAATAATGGTAAAAATATGGAGAAACTGAAACTCTCACACATTGCTGGTGGGAATGTAAAATGATATGGCTGCTTTAAAAAACAGTTTGAAATTCCTCAAAATATGAAATATAGGATTATGATATGAGCCAAAATTCCGTTTCTAGGTGTATATCCAAGAGAAATAAAAGTATATGCCTACATAAAAACTTGCACATGAATAATCATAGCAACATTATTCATAATAGCCAAAATGAAGAAGCAACTCAGCTTTCTCCCAACTGCTAAATGAATTGACAAATTTGATATATCCATGTAATACAATATTATACTTTGATTCAAATAATGAAGCTTTATACAAGCAACATAAACTTTGAAAACATGAAAAATGAAAAGTTAATTTGAAAAACCACATACTATATGATTCCATTCATATAAAATAGCCAGATGAGACAGATCCATAGACATAAAATAGATTGGTGGTTGCCAAATTCTGGCAAGAGGGAGAAATGGGGAGTGACTGGTAATAGACCTAAGGTTTCTCTTGAGGTCAAGAAAATATTATAATATTAAGTAGTGATGATAGTTGCACAATTTTATGAATATGCAAAAACCCCACTGAATTATATATCTTAAAAGGGTGAATGTTTTGACATATAAATTATTTCTCAATAAAACTATTATAAAAATATTTAGCCTGTCTTACCGTTGGCATTTTCACACTTGAGATGCTTTGAAATCTGAGATCCCTGTGAATGACCTATGTGAGAACATTTAGCATATGTTTTGGCAATGGCAATTTATATTGCCATTGAATTAATAGCAAATTCAGGTTTACCTTGTTCTTTATCCTAAAACAGAACTTCTTCACAATTTGTTTCCTAAAATGAAGGAAATTGAAATAATTTTCATTGCTAGTCATTAAATTGGATAGCATAAGAGAAATCGAATATGAAATCATAGAGACTTTGTCTGCTAAGGAAGGTTACATCTCTTACAGTCCACAGTAGGATAAAATCATGTTTGTGTACCTACTACGTCCAAAACCAAACATTATATCAAAGATGTTTACCATATTTCTAATAATATAGTCTATTTCAGACCACATTATAATAGCTTCTATTTTCCCATCTCCTACTAGACTGGAAGATTCTTGAGAGTAGGGATTCTATAATACTCACCTTTGATTCTTTGACAGGTATACAGAATGACAGGTATACAGAATATGTTCAATATGTTTGTCAAATACTTGAATAACATAATTTAGACCTGATAATTTATTAAGGGATTATGAAAACCATTTGTTCCTAGGCTTTAAAAACACTTTATCACCTAAGAGATATTTAGAAGGGATGATGATTTCTAACGTTTTGGCAATAGCAAGGTCACTGATAACAGGCCCTCCTCCTTGACATAAAAAGTTGTAAAAATGAACCAAAGTGAAGCAAATGTTTTCAGATTTTGGGCAATAAGCAGCACAGTACTTTGATCCCTGCAAAGATAGAAACAAATGAGGTGAACCCTATAATTACTCCATCTTTCTGCCTGCAAGTTCTTTCCCAATTAAGATACAGGGAGGGAGATCTCAAGCAGAGTACTCAGCTATGGAGGCAGAGATCATAATTAGAGGCAGCAGGAAATTTAATGGGCAGGGTTCCAGAAAGGATAGAGCTGTGCAGAGAAGGATCACCATAAATCTGCATAGAGATCCTTTGAAGTTTTTGTGAAATTCCAAAGTTTACTCAGTGGTAGGGTTTCTGATCAACCAGAGTGAAGAGACCTTTTTGAACACCCCAGGTTTTCCTCTGAGACCATAGAAAGGCCATAGATTAGGAGTATAGAAATCTAATATCTACTTTAGCAAAGCTTTCAGATAAGACTTGAAATGATCAAACTGATCTGCCAGAAAATTAAAAGCTTTCTGTGATGAAACTAAACACTCTTTAAAAGAAGTAAGCAAAATCTAGGCTCTCAACAGTATAGCAATCTAAATATCCATCAATTAAAAAATTACTAAATATATGGAGAGTGAGGATTGTGATCCATTTTCAGAAAAAAAAATCAGTGAGTAAAATAAGACGCAGATTAGAGTGCGTGAAATTGGCACTCAAGAGCTTTAAGACACCTGTTATTAATATTCTAAAGAATTTAAAGGAAAACATAAATAAAATGATAAAAAGAACGGAAGATATAAGAATCAAATGGAAATGACAGAGGCAAAAAATGAAATATCTGAAATATAAAAATTACTACTATGACTTAAAAGCAGATTAGATATTGTGAAAGAAAACACTGATAAACTTGAAGTTGTTATTATAGATACTATCAAAATCAAAGCACAAAGGTTATCTGTATACACTAACAACAGAGCATAAATACACAGATTACTATAACAAGTTGACAAAAATCATCAAGGATATAGAAGACCTGAGAAACTATATCATGGTTGGTAAAGATTAACCTAATTGACATTTATAGAACACTTCATACAATAACAGCAAAATATACAATATTTTCAAATGGACTATTCATCAATATATACCACTTGCTGGAAAATAAAAGTCCAACAAATATTAAAGAATTAAAATCATACAGATCATGTTCTCTGCATAAAACAGAATTGATTGCTAATGAATAAATCCCAAATCTGGAAAATCCTAGATTCCTGGAAATTAAGCAACACTATTTTAAATATCTCCACAATCAAAGGTAACAAGAAACACAGAACATATTTTTAGATAAACAACAGTAAAAACATAACATTAAAATTACTGGGGAGGGAGGAGGGTTCAGGATGGGGAACACATGTATATCTGTGGTGGATTTATTTTGATATTTGGCAAAACTAATACAATTATGTAAAGTTTAAAAATAAAATAAAATTTAAAAAAATAAATAAAATTACTGGAATGCAGCTAACATGGAAAAAATATTTGAACAAATACTTTGTGAAACCTATTTTAGTAAAAAAAAAAAACATGAAGAGATATGTATCATTAACTGCTAGGAAAATAAAAATTAAAATTATAGTGAAATGCTAATTTCCACCCACCAGGTTGGTTAAAATTTTAAAGGCTAGCAATACCTAATGTTCATAAGAATATGGAGAAAAGGAAACCTTCACACACTACTACTGAGAATATAAAACAGTACAGCGACTTGGGGAAACAATTTGTTTCTTATGAGGTTAAGCTCTCACATACCATGGGACCCAGCAATTAATTATACTACTGTGTGTGTACCAAAAAGAAATGGAAACCTGTGTTTATATAAAGACATATATAAATGGTCATGGCGGCTTTGTTCATTACAGCCCCAAACTGGAAGTAACGCAAATGTCCAGTAACAGATAAATAGAGAAACAGTGGCACATCCATACAGTGGAGGACTAGTAAGCAATACAAATGCAAAAACTACAAAGCATGCAACGACATTGTTGAATCTCAGGAATGCAGTGAAATAGGCCAGATAAATAGAGTATTCAATTATAAGTTGCCAAGATGGGGAAACAGTGGAAACGGTGTCAGACTTGATTTTTGGGGGCTCCAAAATCACTGCAGATGGTGATTGCAGCCATGAAATTAAAAAACGCTTACTCCTTGGAAGGAAAGTTATGACCAACCTAGATAGCATATTCAAAAGCAGAGACATTACTTTGCCAACAAAGGTCCATCTAGTCAAGGTTATGGTTTTTCCAGTAGTTATGTGTGGTTGTGAGAGTTGGACTGTGAAGAAAGCTGAGCGCTGAAGAATTGATGCTTTTGAACTGTGGTGTTGGAGAAGACTCTTGAGAGTCCCTTGGGCTGCAAGGAGATCCAACCAGTCCATTCTAAAGGAGATCAGTCCTGGGTGTTCATTGGAAGGAATGATGCTAAAGCTGAAACTCCAGTACTTTGGCCACCTCATGCGAAGAGCCGAATTATTGGAAAAGACTCTGATGCTAGGAGGGATTGGGGGCAGGAGGAGAAGGGGACGACAGAGGATGAGATGGCTGGATGGCATCACCGACTCGATGGACATGAGTTTGGGTGAACTCCCGGAGTTGGTGATGGACAGGGAGGCCTTCAGTTCAGGTCAGTTCAGTCGCTCAGTCGTGTCTGACGCTTTGCGACCCCATGAATTGCAGCATGCCAGGCCTCCCTGTCCATCACCAACTCCCGGAGTTCACTCAAACTTACTTCCATCGAGTCGGTGATGCCATCCAGCCATCTCATCCTCTGTCGTCCCCTTCTCCTCCTGCCCCCAACCCCTCCCAGCATCAGACTCTTTTCTAATGAGTCAGCTCTTCGCATGAGGTGGCCAAAGTATTGGAGTTTCCCCCTGGCATGCTGCAATTCATGGGGTCTCAAAGAGTCGGACACAACTGAGTGACTGAACTGAACTGAACTGAACTTACAAGGCTAAAACAGACAAAATAATCTATGGTGAATGTTAAGAAGAACATAGTGACTGCCTTTGAAGAAGTGGGTGGGCATTGGAAGAAGGACACAAGCAACATTCTGTGTGTTAGAAATTGGGTATATGCATTTTTAAAAACTTTTTGATCTTTAAAACTTAAGTTCTGTTTTTATTGAACATAAATTATATGCCAATATAAAATATAAATAGAGATTAATGTGTTGGCTTGCAGTATGTTTATTTTGCTAAGAAAATTTTAAAATTAACAAAATAGCAATGAAAGAAATATCCTATTATCATTTTATGAAAAAGAAATATTTTAATTACATAAAAAGTAACATCTTGGAAAGAAGATAATTCTTTAAATGAACAATTTAGCAGTGTAAATAAGAAAGTTCAATGCCTCATTTTTTCTCATTTCACTAGTAACTTGAAAATTTCAACATGGATTGACTTCCTTTGTTGAGCTAGCTCTATCCATTTGGTCTAATAAAACCAGACTAACCAGATACTAGTAAATATATGTACAGGATACTATGTTTGCATAGGACAGATATTCCCATATATTGCATAGGCCATATTACTTATACTAAAATATTATTCATTGTTATTCTTAATTCAAATTTTACTGGATGACCTGTGTTTTACTGAATAAATATAAGCTGCTGTTGCTGCTGCTGCTAAGTTGCTTCAGTTGTGTCCGACTCTGTGCGACCCCGTGGATGGCAGCCCACCAGGGTCTGCCATCCCTGAGATTCTCCAGGCAAGAACACTGGAGTGGGTTGCCATTTCCTTCTCCAAAATATAAGCTATACTCTCCTAAAGGGAGGCTCAGAAATGTTGAAAGATTTTCCCAAGACCCTGGTTATTAAAAAAATGCTACAGTTAATGCTCTGGCTTTCTCTTCTGCCACTTAATATTTGGAATTGGTAAATGAATAGTCAATTTTTTGAAGCAGAATTATGAAACAGTAGTTTCCTTCTGAAATCATGCTAAATTATGCTTTCCACTTAGAGGTATAGCAAGGCAATCAGACAAAAGTGTCAATCCAATGGCACCATGGAGACAAATGCAATGATCACTTTTCTGTATCTTATTTCCCTCCTCTTTAATTGGGAGTAGAGATGGTACTGAGCTCACAGCTATATTGTGAGGATTGCATAAGGTAATACATGTCAGTCATGCCACACACTGTTGTGACTGTTACTTTTCCCATTCCAATATTACTCTTCAATTTAAATATTATTATTGCCTGCTTTAAAATGTACACACTATTTAAAATATTTCCCCTACCTCAAAAACATATATTACAGTTTGTAATCAAATGCTCATTTGTGGGGTTAGTTGTCAAATGTCATCTCTCCCATTAGACTGTATGCTCCCTGGCTCTGCTTCCATCCATTTGTTCACCTCTGCATCCCTGGCATCTACCACAGTATCAGCTCACAGGATTAGAAACATATGAGATAGACATTATTTGGTCATTTTTTGAGTTGCCAAAATGACCTTTTCACATGGCTCAACCTAACTCCTCAATATATGACTTTTCCTTTTGAAATTATGCTAAAATCTGCTTTTAATTTGGAATTCTAGAAAAATTAATTTTCCAATGGGTAAAGAACTGCAGAGCAACAATCGAAGCCAATCTACCCAATTGATTTAGGAGTACACACAAACTCACCAACAACCGAGTAATAACTCCCTTCTTTACTTCTACACCCCCTTATCTGCACCCACCTCCCCCATCTGCTTCAAGAATAGAAGCAGTAAAAGAAACAGGTCTGTAAAAGAGTCTGGGATAGAAGGTGTCCTGCTGTACCTGGCTGTAGAAGGTCATCACTGGGGCAAGCTGTACTTTTCTGTGAGCTTTGTTATTTTGTCCGTATCTATTTATTACTATTATAGGGGTCAGTCGTGTGAGACAGCCAGGGAGCCTGGAGATTGTTAAGCACTGAATTCTGTTTAATATATATTTCACATGGGCATATTTCTTGTATCTAAAAAAAGTCAAATGCCATAACAATCATTTTAATATCCCACATTTCCTTTTTGTGGACTGTGTTTATTCTGTTACCATCTTCACAAATACTTCCTAACTCTACATATTATTTCTCAAGCACCACTTGCTCCTCCCTCACTTTTCTCCTCTCTATTGGAAGAGAGTCTTTGGTTTGTGTAAAGTGTCATAAACTTTAATCTACCAACACAGTTCAATCAATACGAATATTTCTCTTACCCTTCATCTACACCATGGGATTAACCCATTGCCCTCTTGACCTCCTCTGAGAGTAGAATTAATAGCACAGACATATTCCCTATGATGTTTTATCTTGGGAGTTGGATTGGTGCTGTTTCCAGTCTTCTTTGTTGTATCTTACTCAATGTCAGTGCAATTTAAACCATAGGATATATCCCCCCCTGCCACAATTGTCAGAATCTGTTTGGAGCTTAGAGACCAAGAAGAGAGACTTTAAATGAGCAAAATGAATGAAGGAGGAAAAGAAGGAGGAAAGAAGCCAGTACATAAACAACAGAGATTTTGCTGCAATTAAACGGGGGACTATGATCAGATGGAAGCTGATTAATATTTTCAATGTTTATCAACGAAGATTTGTAATGGGATAATAGTCATGGATAAGTATCTTCAGCCTAGAATCCTGGCAAGTCTCTCCAGACAACAAACATTGAATATGATCACCAGATTAATAAAATATATTCCATGAAAATCACTACAGGTCTTATGCAGTAATTTAACAGTAGCAGGAAACCAAATAAGACAAAAATCTGACTGATAAAAGGGATCTACATTTGCCCTGTCCTGAGGTGTAATTATTTATTTAAATATCCTTGCTGCTGCTGCTGCTGTGTCACTTCAGTCGTGTCCGACTCTGTGCGACCCCATAGGTAGACGGCAGCCCACCAGGCTCCACCGTCCCTGGGATTCTCCAGGCAAGAACACTGGAGTGGGTTGCCATTTCCTTCTCCAATGTGTGAAAGTGAAAAGTGAAAGCGAAGTCACTCAGTCCTGTCAAGACTCTTCGCGACCCCATGGACCACAGCCTACCAGGCTCTTCCATCCATGGGATTCTCCAGGCAAGAGTACTGGAGTGGGGTGCCATTGCCTTCTCCTAAATATCCTTAGGATTATATAATTTGAGGACTGGAGCTTGGAGAGGGTCATTTACTAAAACTAACCTGTGAAACTACTCAAAGTGAGCTCCAGTCCCACATTTTGGAAGACAATGTAAAAATTGACAGTGCAAAATTTTGGAGACAGGAATGCAGGGAAAATAAACATTCATTTTGGCCTCCTAGCATCTGAAGCCATTTTCTTGTATTAGAGAATATGTTTGCTCAGTCGTGTCTGGCTCTTTGTGAACCCATGGACTGTAGCCTGCCAAGTTCCGCTGTCCATGGGATTTTCCAGGCAAGAACACTGGAGGAGGTTTCCATTTCTCACTCCAGGGGATCTTCTTTACCCAGGGATCAAACTTGCATCTATTGTATTGGTAGGTGGGTTCTTTACCACTGTGCCACCTGGGAAACCTATGTTAGAGAATAACCATCTTTTTTTTTTTTTTTTTTTGGAATATTTTTTTTTTTATTTTTTAAATTTTATTTTATTTTTAGACTTTACATAACTGTATTAGTTTTGCCAAATATCAAAATGAATCCGCCACATGTATACATGTGTTCCCCATCCTGAACCCTCCTCCCTCCTCCCTCCCCATTCCATCCCTCTGGGTCGTCCCAGTGCACCAGCCCCACGCATCCAGTATCGTGCAACGAACCTGGACTGGCACTCGTTTCATACATGATATTTTACATGTTTCAATGCCATTCTCCCAAATCTTCCCACCCTCTCCCTCTCTCACAGAGCCCATAAGACTGTTCTATACATCAGTGTCTCTTTTGCTGTCTCGTACACAGGGTTATTGTTACCATCTTTCTAAATTCCATATATATGCCTTAGTATACTGTATTGGTGTTTTTCTTTCTGGCTTACTTCACTCTGTATAATAGGCTCCAGTTTCATCCACCTCATTAGAACTGATTCAAATGTATTCTTTTTAATGGCTGAATAATACTCCATTGTGTATATGTACCACAGCTTTCTTATCCATTCATCTGCTGATGGACATCTAGGTTGCTTCCATGTCCTGGCTATTATAAACAGTGCTGCGATGAACATTGGGGTACTCGTGTCTCTTTCCCTTCTGGTTTCCTCAGTGTGTATGCCCAGCAGTGGGATTGCTGGATCATAAGGCATGTCTATTTCCAGTTTTTTAAGGAATCTCCACACTGTTCTCCATAGTGGCTGTACTAGTTTGCATTCCCACCAACAGTGTAAGAGGGTTCCCTTTTCTCCACACCCTCTCCAGCATTTATTACTTGTAGACTTTTGGATCGCAGCCATTCTGACTGGTGTGAAATGGTACCTCATAGTGGTTTTGATTGCATTTCTCTGATAGTGAGTGATGTTGAGCATCTTTTCATGTGTTTGTTAGCCATCTGTATGTCTTCTTTGGAGAAATGTCTATTTAGTTCTTTGGCCCATTTTTTGATTGGGTCATTTATTTTTCTGGAGTTGAGCTGTAGGAGTTGCTTGTATATTCTCGAGATTAGTTGTTTATCAGTTGTTTCATTTGCTATTATCTTCTCCCATTCTGAAGGCTGTCTTTTCACCTTGCTAATAGTTTCCTTTGATGTGCAGAAGCTTTTAAGGTTATTTAGGTCCCATTTGTTTATTTTTGCTTTTATTTCCAATATTCTGGGAGGTGGGTCATAGAGGATCCTGCTGTGATGTATGTCAGAGAGTGTTTTGCCTATGTTCTCCTCTAGGAGTTTTATAGTTTCTGGTCTTACGTTTAGATCTTTAATCCATTTTGAGTTTATTTTTGTGTATGGTGTTAGAAAGTGTTCTAGTTTCATTCTTTTACAAGTGGTTGACCAGATTTCCCAGCACCACTTGTTAAAGAGATTGTCTTTAATCCATGGTATATTCTTGCCTCCTTTGTCAAAGATAAGGTGTCCATATGTGCGTGGATTTATCTCTGGGCTTTCTATTTTGTTCCATTGATCTATATTTCTGTCTTTGTGCCAGTACCATACTGTCTTGATAACTGTGGCTTTGTAGTAGAGCCTGAAGTCAGGTAGGTTGATTCCTCCAGTTCCATTCTTCTTTCTCAAGATCGCTTTGGCTATTCGAGGTTTTTTGTTTTTCCATACAAATTGTGAAATTATTTGTTCTAGCTCTGTGAAGAATGCTGTTGGTAGCTTGATAGGGATTGCATTGAATCTATAGATTGCTTTGGGTAGTATACTCATTTTCACTATATTGATTCTTCCAATCCATGAACATGGTATATTTCTCCATCTTTTGGAAGTTTTGGCCACAGCAATCAGAACAGAAAAAGAAATAAAAGGAATCCAAATTGGAAAAGAAGAAGTAAAGCTCTCACTGTTTGCAAATGACATGATCCTCTACATAGAAAACCCTAAAGACTCCACCAGAAAATTACTAGAACTAATCAATGACTATAGTAAAGTTGCAGGATATAAAATCAACACACAGAAATCCCTTGCATTCCTATACACTAATAATGAGAAAACAGAAAGAGAAATTAAGGAAACAATTCCATTCACCATTGCAACGGAAAGAATAAAATACTTAGGAATATATCTACCTAAAGAATCTAAAGACCTATATATAGAAAACTATAAAACACTGGTGAAAGAAATCAAAGAGAATAACCATCTTATTTAACAAAGTCTGCCTCCTAATGGAAAGTCTCAGAATTCCAGTCTCTTGGACTGCAAGGAGATCAAACCAGTCAATCCTAAAGGAAACCAATCCTGAATATTCATTGGAAGGACTGATGCTGAAAGTCAAGCTCCAAAACTTTGGCAACCTGATGTGAAGAGCCGACTCATTAGAAAAGACCCTGATGCTGGAAAAGACTGAAGACGGGAGGAGAAGAAGACAACAGAGGATGAGATGGTCGGATGGCATCACCGACTCAATGAACATCAGTTTGAGCAAGCTCTCTGAGATGGTGAAGAACAGGGAAGCCTGGTGTGCTGCAGTCTATGGAGTCACAAAGAGTTGGACACGATGAGCAACTGAACAACAACAACTTTTTTAAGTGTCTTTGCAACTAAGTAGAGGGCCTCTACCTCAGGCACAAGACCTTGCTACTATAGCCAGACCTGCTGACTCCAGGAATTGATTCTGAAGCTAGTAGCATATTAATGGAAAAATAGGGATCCTCATGTGGCTGGTGATAGTCAGTGGCTACATGTGCTTTCCAGAAGCAGCAGTAGCTTTAAGGGTAGACTCCCATGTCCAGCTTGGGTGATGCTGATTGTATGAACTGGAGTCAGTGCAGCCCAGTGGCTCCAGCAATGGTATCTTCATGGGGCCATTCCTCCTGTGTGATTCAGAGGGTTGTTTCTAACTACATAGGTTGAAAGCCTGGTTTCCCCAACCCTTTTGGAGTTTATGTGAGCTATGATATGAAAGTGTTAGTCGCTCAGTGGTGTCTGACTCTGCAACCCTAAGGACTGTAGCCCACCCAGCTCCTCTGTCCATGGGAATCTCCAGGCAAGAATACTGGAGTGGGTTGCATGCCCTTCTCCAAGGGATCTTCCCAACTCAGAGATTGAACCTGGGTCTCCTGTATTACAGGCAGATTTTTTACCATCTGAGCCACCAGGGAAGCCCATACCTCTGGTTAATAAGGTAACCAGAGTTGACTTCTGTTACTTATAACACCTTGAGTAATATAAAGCCACAGGTAGACCCAGGAGTGATTTGGCTATAGTATTAATTTTTAATTGCTGTTTAACACATTAACAAAAACTTAGTGGCTTAAAACAATTAACGTTTATTGTCTCATAGTCTCCATGGGCCATGCATCAAGGCATGGTGTATCTGGATCCTCCACTCAGAATTTCAAAAAGCCGTAGGCAAGATGATGGCTGAGTTGTATTCTCATCAGAGACTCGACTTAAGAAGGTTTTGCTTCTAAGCTCCCTCAGTTTGTTAGCAGAATTCATCTTTTGCAGCTGTAGAATTCATGGTGGCATGTTTCATTATGTCCAGCAGGATGGAGCCTCTAACCTTTAGACATTCTTGTCAATAGCTCACCTAATTTGGCTGGGCCTACCCAAGATAATCTGCCTTTTGATTTACTTAAAGCCTATACAGTGCTTTAATTATATCAGTAAAATCCTTCCACAAGAGTAACATCCATCACCTTTGCCATAGTCTAGTTGTTAGAAGCAAGTGGCATGTCCTGTCTGCTTTTAAGAACAGGTGATTATACAAGAGTGTGGATCATAAAAGGTCATCTTAGAATTCTGCTTTCCACAATTGTGTCCACATGCTTGTATCTTTATGAAGCTGAAGCTACCATTTCAAGTTGAGCTGCTGCTGCTGCTGCTGCTAAGTTGCGGCAATCGTGTCCGACTCTGTGTGACCCCATAGATGGCAGTCCACCAGGCTCCCCCGTTCCTGGGATTCTCCAGGCAAGAATACTGGAGTGGGTTGCCATTTCCTTCTCCAATGCATGAAAGTGAAAAGTGAAAGTGAAGTCGCTCAGTCGTGTCCGACTCTTAGCGACCCCATGGACTGCAGCCTACCAGGCTCCTCTGCCCATGGGATTCTCCAGGCAAGAGTACTGGAGTGGGGTGCCATTGCCTTCTCCGCATGTTGAGCTGAATTGATGATTCTTACTAGAAATCCTCCTTGTGATATCAGGGCCCTCCATTAAATCCTACATTGAAACAAGGATTTCCTTTGGAGCTAATGGGCTGTACTCTGAATATGATGATGCTTTTACTCCCAAATTAATGAAAAGATGATACAGTTTTGTTACATAGCTATAGATTGACTAAACCTATACTTTGTTTGAATTGTCAGAGAGTAATTGAGGTTATAAATCCAGAGAATGTGTGGGTAATTGGTACATGGGGGAGTTTGGCCAGTGATTACCTGGCTCTTCTCAATAAAAGGTCCTCTTCTACAGAAAAGCCCCCCAAAAGATGAAGCCCTCTTCATTGAGCTGCCTATCAGTTTCTGTTGCCTTCAGTTATGGTTCCATACACAGGGACTGCTCACAGAATTGCCATCTTGATTGGCCAAGGCTGAGACAGTGCTGCTCAGAAAGGGGCCCCATGGGCTGCTCAGATGTTGGACCTCCCTTCCTTGCCCTCTGCACTATCTTGGCATTTTTCTCATGACACTTCAGTGTAAGACCCCGGAGTGTGTAGCTTCTAGCTCTTGCTCTTTTCTGCACTGAGAATCTTCCCTTTCTCCAAAATATGTAAAGGTGGTACGAGTTGTCCATAATGTTGCTTTTGTTTTCATTTCTTTCTGGTGGAGTCGAGTTCCCTAAGGGGCCGTACAATTTAAGTAAAATAACTTGCTATTAGTTTTGCCTTCAGAAATAGAAGATTATTTTTTAACCACTCTGAAAAATGATGGGAGATAGGAGTCAGTTGTTTTCTGGAGTGTTATAGCAAGTAGAAAACCAACTTAGACTGTCACAATCTTCTGGACTCTCAAGACTTATTCATTGGGTGAGTGATATCTGGCATTCTTTTAAAAGGCAAAGTTATATCATTCTAATCTCTGTGAGAGTTTTTCATTAAAAGGTGGATGCATGTTGATGTATGGAAAAACCAATACAATATTGTAAAGTTAAAAAAAAATTTAAAAAAAAATAATGCTGCAGTGAGAAAAAAAACAAAAACTTCAGCTATGTTTAACTAGAGAGGGAATTCATTTTTATGTTTTGATGAAGACTTCTTCCTTCTATAGTTTCAGTTTTATTCTCCACTGATTTTTCTTGTCATTAAATGCCAGTTCTAGGCGCTTTTAATCTTAAAACAGAAATGAACAGTCTCTATAGTTCAAAGTTCCCCACCAGCTGCTGCTCTAGCTCGCATCTTATCTTTACAGTCATGTTCTTCAGAGTCTGCAAAACTTGTTCTCTTCTTCCTTACCTCTCATTTCTTCCACAGCCCATGTTGATCAGATTCTGCCCTTGCTGTTCATCGAAATGGCCCTAACACTTGCCCCCATGACTCCCTGGTTACTTACTTAATCAGCACCATCCAGTTGTCATCATTTGTCATCCTTGGCCATTTGATTCACACTTCTTGCCTCTAAAAGTCAACTCACTTCCCTGGTTTTCCTAGCTTTTAAATATCTTTTTCTCAGTGTCCTTTGTCGTTTATCCTCCTCTTCTTATGCCTGCCCCCAACAATTCCCTCCCCCCACTCCACCAGCCCCATAGGGACTGGCGGACTTCGTGCTTCTCATGCTGCATGATCTTTGGGGAATTTTCCATATACTCTGTGTTATCAATCACGTGTTTACCAATGCCTCCCTTCCCCATCAAGATATAACTGCTACTTAAATTTTGTATAATTGTTTTCTTCCTCTTTATAGTTTTCCTACTTTTGTTTACATCTGTGTATTTTACAAAATATCACAGACTGAGTGGCATAAACCACAGAAATGTATTTTCTACAGTTCTGGAAGCTAAACAGTCCACAGTTAAGGTGTCAGCAGGTTTGATTTCCCCTCAGACCTCTTTCCTTGGCTTGCAGATGACTGTCTTTTCTCTGTCCTCACCTGGCCTTTCCTCTTTGCACACATGCCTGAAGTCTATGTGTGTCCAAATTTCCCCTTCTCATAAGAACACCGGTCACATTGGAGTAAGGCCCATCTTAATGGCCTTTGAACTTATCACCTCTTTAAAGGTCCTACATTCAAATACAGCCATGTTTTGAGGTGCTAGGGATTAATATTTCAACACATAAATTTTGATCTTTTTGAGATTTTTTAATCTACTCTATTCTTATCAATCATCTTTTACCAATGAGTCCTTTCCACATAATAAGATAACTGCTATTAATACTTGACTTTTTCTAGAAATATTTTCTTTTCTTTTTAGTGTTCCTACATTTGTTTAGCTCCCTAAATAATATGTTATTTTTTGAAGTTTATACATATGGACTCATATTGTATATATGCTTTGGTGACTTCTTTCATCTACTGTTAGTTTTTAAAGATTCATGCATGCCAATGTTTGTAGCTGCATTTCATTCATTTTTACCATTATTTAGTATTTCATTTTCAGAGAAGGCAATGGCACCCCACGCCAGTACTCTTGCCTGGAAAATCCATAGACAGAGGAGCCTGGTAGGCTGCAGTCCATGGGGTCGCTAAGTCGGACACGACTGAGCAACTTGACTTTCACTTTTCACTTTCATGCATTGGAGAAGGAAATGGCAACCCACTCCAATATTCTTGCCTGGAGAATCCCAGGGACGGGGAAGCCTGGTGGGCTGCCGTCTATGGGGTCATTCAGAGTTTTGGCTGAAGCGACTTACAAGCAGCAGCAGCAACAGTACTTCATTTTATAAGTATACAGCACTAAATGCATTCATTTTATGGCCTATGGATATTTATTTTCTAATATTTTGACTGTTATGAACAATACTACTATAAATAATTCTGGGAAATAGCTTGTGGTGACCAAGACTTTCTCTGTTTAAAAGTGGAATTGAAGGATATCTGCAAAATTAACTTTACCATGTAGTGCCAAACTTTTCCAAATACACTGAGAATATTTAGTCTCCTTCTCTGGAGAGATTATTTTCTTCTATGCCCTCACCAACACTGGGCAGTATTTGCTACTTCAACCCTGCCCACCTACAGTTTAATATATTTTGAATCAAATCATAAACTGTTGTACAGGAAGAGAATGGTGCCTGTAGACATTGATTTTGCCACTGAATCTAGGACTCACCAGATCCCAAGGATTCCAGTTCCTTATCTGACAATTTACGAAACACCAAGCAAGGTCTGTTAATCACGGATTTAATTTAATATTTTTCTGAGATCTCCATATTAATAGGATTGAAATATAGTTGAAGTCCTATTGACTATGTGAGGCTAATTGCTTAAGTTCTCCAAAACACTTTTCACAAGAGTAGTTTTTGATGATTTAATTTCAAATAAATGTGTTGTTCTAAAGGATAGCTAACATTTTTGTTTCCTATTCCTTTCTCAGAGCTCTTTGGAAATAGCTTAATAAAGTAAACCCAAACATTACTTTGGGAATAATTATCAGAAGAATGTATATCAATTGGATACACAGTTGTAAAACAAAACTTTTGGCCTAGGCACTAATCTGAATAGGAAAGTATTCAGATAATTTAAAACTTCCAAGTAGCATAAAATGATTCAGCAGAATATACTGAGAGTGGTCTGATTTTCTTTTTCCAGAAGACTTACAATATAAACCAAAATAAGCTACATTACTATTTGAAAAATTTGAAAAATTAAGTTGAGCTTATGGCTCCCTCTCTGAATTCTGAATGATATCTTTAAAAAAAAAAAAAAACAACTACTAATTTACTTTGGTTTAGAACTTAATATTTCCTATTCTTATTATTTAACCTGGGATATTTACATATTTATCTATTCATAAGATAACTACTATTAATAGTTTATCTATTAATAGTATTATCTATTAATAGTAATATTAATTATTACTATTATTAACTATTATTACTATTACTATTAACTAATTATTACTATTAATTAACTATTAATAGTAATATCTCCCTATTTAATGTTGTGACTAGATAGTCATAAAATCAATCATATTTTTTTAATTTATTTGTATTTTGTAACTTTCAATCTGGTAGTTGAGTGGTCTACAATGGAATGATGGTGATGAACTGTTCTGATGGTTATTACCATGCATTTTTTATTTTTATTTTTTTTCAGTGTTACAGACCATGCATTTTTTAAAAAATTAATTTATTTTAATTAGAGTCTAATTACTTTATAATATTGTATTGGTTTTGCCATACATCAACATGAATCTGCCACAGATGTACACGTGTTCCCAATCCTGAACCCCACTCCCACCTCCCTCCCTATACCATCCCTCTGGGTCATCCCAGTGCACCAGCCCTAAGCATCCTGTATCCTGCATCAAACCTGGACTGGTGATTTGTTTCTTATATGATATTATACATGTTTCAATGCCATTCTCCCAAGTCATCCCCCCCTCCCTCTCCCACAGAGTCTAAAAGACTGTTCTATATATCTGTATCTCTTTTGCTGTCTCGTATACAGGGTTATCCTTTCCATCTTTCTAAATTCCATATATATGTGTTAGTATACTATATTGGTGTTTTTCTTTCTGGCTTTCTTCACTCTGTATGATTGGCTCCAGTTTCAACCACCTCATCAGAACTGATTCAAATGTATTCTTTTTAATGGCTGAGTAATACTCCATTGTGTATATGTACCACAGCTTTCTTATCCATTCATCTGCTTCAAAACATTTCCACATACAAGTGTTATCAAGAGAGAATAAGTGACCTGTCCAGCTGTAAATTGGCTATTTCTATTTTATGAAAAGTTAGAGATCACAGTGATACTAGTAAGTGCCAAGGCTAGAACAACAGTATTCTTCTCCTGAATCCTTCACTAGGACATTTTTCTTTTTCCTGACATTCCAGACCATTCTCATGATACAAATGAACTGGTTCTATTTGATTAAAATGATTGCCCATTGGCTAGAGATTTCACAGTGAAGTGGACTCTTTGGAAAAAGATAAAGATTGCCAATAACATATAGGACCATGTACTTTTAGGTAAAATTGTATTTTCAGCTTAGTCAATTCTGTGTTTTATTTTGCAAGGGCAGAAATGACCTGCATCTACCCACGACACAAAAATAGATTCATTTGTTCAACAACAGATAAATACAAACAGTTCTAGTTTAGGAAAAATGCAGTGTCCAACTTTTATGTGGTCCCAGATACTGCTGAGTGATGGGAAAGCCAAGGATAAAGCCTCAAGATTATAATGCAATAAATGGAAAAGATTATAAAGTGTAAGGAAATACAAAGAAATAATTGTTTTTGGAGGAAGAACTGGGTATTTGAAGTCATTGCTGTGATATGGATAGCCATACTTCAAAACTTCTACAGAAATTGGTGTTTTTTCACTTAAACCATCAAGTTGAGCAGAGTGCTGCATATATCGTATACTTGTATACAGTATAATAGACTTGTGATGTGTGTGGTAGACATGGGTACTGCAGAAGCTGGAGGAGAGAAGGCAGCAAATTAGAAGAAGCAAAAGGTAGAGTTGTTTTATCTGGCATTGCTACCTTCCTCTTCCTCCCTTTCATCTTCCTCTTTCTTCTCTTCTCTACTCTCCCCTTCTAGGGCACAGGGTTACAATATGATTCACAGTCCTTGCCAGCGATTGTGGTGTTAGATATGCTTCATTCGTCCCTGCTTCTGCTGGCCTTTGAAAACAAGCCCCATGCCCCTGCTCGGTTTGTTGTCAGGAATGAATGGCTCAGAGCAAGAATGTTTCCCAGACGGGAGGTGAAGGGGTCAGTCTGGACCTCTGGACATTTGCTGTGCTTAACTTGCAGGCATGTCATGTGAAAGGAAGGGTGACTCCCAGCGCTTCTGACGGCAGTTTGTATATATGCTGCAAAGCGCTGCTCAGATCATGAGATTGCCTGTCAGGTCATCTGCTGTGAAATCCATTATGAAAAACACCCGGAAACTGATGCCTGACTTGAAGTCCTTAGTTTACTAAATTGCAGAAATTATCTTTGGAAGGTTTTGTCACTTTTATATTTTATTTTTTTATAAAAAAAAAATAATGTTTGCAGTAATGCTTCATGCAAAGTGCTAGTTGAATGAATCTGTCACTGAAACTTCAATTCCAGATTACCACACTGCAAGATCTGCTATTATAAATGAAAACACATCTTTAGAAAGTTCACAACAGTTTGAAGTAGATGAGCTATTGAAATGCAATAGAAAAATCTACCCTTTACAGATTAGTCAAACAGTGATTGTAGTCCAATATGTAAACACAGTCTCACTTTATTGTCAGGGTAAAATGGCCCTTAATGTGCTACTCCGAGAGCAGGGTAACATTACCTAGGCCTACAAATATCTGTAAGAATTTCTTGCTTGTGAGCCTGGCACAGAATTCAAAGGCAAATGGAAAATCATTGTATTACCAAACCACTGTTGCTACTACTGCTGCTAAGTCTCTTCAGTCGTGTCCAACTCTGTGCAACCCCATGACGGCAGCCCACCAGGCTCCCCCATCCCTGGGATTCTCCAGGCAAGAATACTGGAGGGGGCTGCCATTTCCTTCTCCAATGCATGAAAGTGAAAAGTGAAAGTGAAGTCGCTCAGTCGTGTCCGACTCTTAGCGACCCCAGGGACTGCAGCCTACCAGGTTCCTCCATCCCTGGGATTTTCCAGCCAAGAGTACTGGAGTGAGGTGCCATTGCCTTCTCCAACCACTAGACTTTCTAAATAAGTTTTTTTTTTTTTTTTAAATCTCTATGAGCTCTGAACCACACTTTACTAGAAGAATGTTAATGAGTAGGTCTTAGGAAACATTTAAAAGTAGATTTTATCCAAAGAGGCCTATAGGAGCCGCATCTTTGA
The DNA here is from genome assembly GCF_019923935.1 of Bubalus bubalis. NCBI lineage: Eukaryota > Metazoa > Chordata > Mammalia > Artiodactyla > Bovidae > Bubalus > Bubalus bubalis. The sequence continues at coordinate 41,874,042 of NC_059168.1, read as the reverse complement.
TGGGACAAGATCAAATGTGATTAAGTTGGTCTCACATCCAGTGCACTGTGCTGTTTGTTTATTGAAGGGTATAGAGGTGGGGTCTCCTTTAGGTTTATGTATTTTCCCTTCAGAAAAGGATCATTTAATGGTATTTTACTACCAACGTGCATGCTGTGCTAAGTTGCTTCAATCGTGTCTGACTCTTTGTGACCCCATGGTCTGTAGCCCACCAGGCTCCTCTGTCCATGAGATTCTCCAGGCAAGAATATTGGATTGGGTTGCCATGCCCTACTCCAGGGGATCTTCCCAAGCCGGGGATTAAATCCACATCTCTTATGTCTCCTGCATTGGCAGGTGACTTCTTTACCACTAGTGCCACCTGGAAAACCCACTACAAATGTGAGCTATGCTTTTTTAAAACTTGTATTTATTTAGTTCTGGCTGCACTGGGTCTTCATTGCTACATGTGGGTTTTCTCTAGTTGCAGTGAGTGGGAATTCCTCTTCCTGTGGCTCATGGGCCTCTCATGGGGTGGCCTCTCTTGTTGTGGGGCACAGGCTCCAGGGTGCATGGGCTTCAGGATTTGCAGCACATAAGCTCAGTAGTTGTCGCTCCTGGGCTCTAGAGCTCAGGATCGGTAGCTGTGTTACACGGGCTTAGTTGTTCTGCAGCATGTGGGATCTTCCTGGATCAGGGATCAAACCCACATCCTCTGCACTGGCAGGTAGATTTTTTACCACTGAACCACCAGGGAAGTCCTGTGCTTTTTATAATTAAGATTGTACTTCTTTAGTTTGCCAAATGAGAAGAAATTGTGCTAAGGAAAAAGAAGTGGAACTTACAAGGTGGGAAGACTAAAGAAGAGAACCTTGAGAATCTTAACACAAATAAATCAGAATCTTACTGGACCTGCAATTTTTACATCAAGACAAACTGTCTACAACATTTTATACTGAGTGTGTTTATAGTCAAAACCTTGAAAATGATGATTCAACTTCAGAAAGTAGTAGAGTTTGGCAAGGAAGGAGACAAAGAAGAAAAGCTCTGAGCATGAGAAAAGAAACTCAAAGTTCTTTTCTCTTTTGTATTTTCCTTATCCTGAAATAAATATCTTTAGAAGGGACATGGTCACAGCTATCCATTTAGATTTCAAGGTTGGCCATGGCACGAATCACTACTACACCCTTTTTATTTGCATAAAGCAATTACCCCCATGGTCAGTGACTTTAGAGTTGTCTAGACAACATGCTTCAGATGGAATCAGTGACCTCAGATACACCAAGCTAACTCTAAATTAGTGATGAGTGGAGCTGGAAGGAGGTATTATAGGAGTTATAAACCATAAGAAGGTATTTAAATAGATAGATAAGACACATGCAAATCTTTTCATTGCCATGACAACCATCTTGATATAGGTTTTCCATATGTAGCAAGAAGGGCAGAGCAAAAGGCATTGGGAAAATAGCAGGAACCTGTAATAAAAATGAACCTGGCAGGGGATTAGTCCAGATCTTGGTCATTTATTGAATTTTAATAGAATACAAACTTCTGTAGTAATACAGTACTCACTGGGTCAGAGGACCATCATTTTCAAACCTCAGCTGTAAAGTTCTCAGCTATATGGTTATATACCAGGTCCCAAGTCTTCACAATGGCTCTGATAGACCCAAGAGAGGAGGGAAGGAAGAATGCCAGAGTGCTACTCAATGCAGATTCTTTAGTGCCCCCCGCCCCAGAGAGCTTTTCAGAGAAGGGTTTGTCCAGTATTCAAATGCATAACTGGTAAGCATGTCTTGTTTGTTTGTGTTTATCAGAGAATCTAGTGAACACCTAAATAATCACATCATGCAATGACATCATGAAATGTATTTCATTTCAAAGGAGGATGGAATTTCTTCTTGTGCAACTGCCTTGAGAAAGAAGGAGGGACATGCTGCCTGCCTTACTCTCCTTTTCCAATTTTATTTCCTTCCCTTCTCCTGAGCTCTTATCTCTCTGTCTCTGTTTCTTTTCTGCTGGAGTTCTTCATTTCTTCTAAGTGCTGAAATACTGTCGGGTCAGGGCAGCTGTAGGCACTGGTGGTCTCCCTGTGGCCTGGGAAGCTCCCTCCAGCTGTGCTTCCTTCTGCCTCTCTCCTCAGAGAGAATCCAGCCTGCCAGCTCTCACCACAACCTGGTTCACCCAGAGCATCTGCTCGGAGGTGAGTGATGGAGGTGGGAGAACACAGGGTACCTCCAACTCCATGTAACATTTTCCTCTGCAGATCACAGGCCTTCACAAGGTCTTGGAATGTTTTGAACTATAAATGGCAATTCTGCTTGCTACTTTTAAGGCCAAGACTGGTACCCGCAGAGTCATTAAATTTTTTCATTTAGATCTTTGTAAGTACAGTCAATGTATAGATTCCTTTTGACACAAACTGGTACTTCAACACACAGGGAAACGCTGGTTAAAACAAGCTATTTTATTAATTAAAGTAATAACAGATAATAAGCCTAAACTTCAATATGTTTAGTACAAGTCTTGGCTCAGTCATCTGTGTTCTGAGGCTATTTTAAAATATGTATGTCTTTCTAGCGTGAAACCAAATCAAAGCCAGAAAGACTCCTCTTTCCAATCACACAATAACTGACATGCTAATTTGATCATAACTCTTAAAAACCAAACTGTATGGTGTATTATTTAAATATGATTCATCTAAAAACCATTTAAGTGACAGCTTACTCCAGCAGAAGGCAGATACAACAAAGGGTTAAACAAGAAGCAGCCTTCAGCAAAGCACAATTTAAAATCTCATTCATCAGATTCCACCTGTCCTTTGAAAAACATTCTAACTTTATAGAATTTGAAGACTAACCATAGCCTTGAAAACTGTTGGTATTAGCACTGTAGGGCATCCTGTGTACTGATGTCTCAGTTCCTTACCCAGAATACGTGTTCTGTCTGACAAATCTGGGGGGTGTTGTTTTGCCTTCAAGATAGTCAGATGTTCCTTTTTTGACATCTGGGGTTTTAATTAACAGTCTCGCCATGTATTTAAAGCAAAATGAACTTGGTCGGCTCTGGACAATGCTGTGAAGCATTTTTATTTACGAACGCCATCCCTGTCATGTTAATTTGTACCAAGTTCTGATTTATCCTAAAAGAACACATTACACAGTGGATTTGGAGGAGTTAAAGGGAATCTACAGGGTGACTTTAATCTTTATGTCTTTATATACTGGAGGGCATTTTACTGCCCCTCTGCACTGCTCTCACAACACAATCATTTTCTGCTTTAGAAATGTAGCCATTTGGATCAATAGTTACAGTACAATATATTGTACTTCTGATGGGGGCCTCCTAGGACAGTTAAGAAGCACTGGCCGTGGTACTTTCACCAAATGCTTGGCTATTCTCTGAAATCCATTTCTTTTAAAAAAAGAATTAGGAAAACATACATAGAGTCAAATTTATAGGTGTTGTAATGGAATTTTACTTATTCTACTTATGCATATTAAAATAATATTAGGAAAAATGGAGTGCAAAAGAACACTTTGCAGCTTGAAAAATAGAGATTTTGAATGGGACACCAGAACAGTAGCAGCTAGAAGTAGCTGTCTTTTGGAATTTGTAGCTGCTGCTAGCAAACACTGAGATTTTGGATTTGGCTTCTATTTCTAGATCTTGTGATGACTGTACACTTCTAATGTTGGAAAGAAAGGGGAGAAAAATCCCTGAGATGGCCACAGATGTTTGCAGAGTGTGATGATGGAGCTAGCAAATATATAAAGAAGTTATGTCTCTTAAAGTGTTAAATGTAGGCTGCAAGTTGAGGATTTTACTGTAAATTCTTTATCTATAAACAAACTGGGTTATCACAGCTGTTTATTGTACTGCCAGCCCTGATCCTAACCTTTATGTCTTTATTGCTTACATACCATTCCCTTGTTTATGTGTCTGTACCATTCGGTGCCCTTGAACTTGGTCCCTCAGAGCCCCGACCCCTGCATGCTTGCTCACTCACTCCACTCACGTCTGCAATCAGTAAATCTGAGACAGGCCCTGGCTGATAGCCGAGCTGCAGTAGGGCAATTAACACAGAACTAAAGTGTCATTCCTGGCACGGTGGGGAGAGTGGCAGACCACAGATGACAGTTCTCAGTTCTGAAGCTGTGACATCCAGGCCAGACCTGGAATTATAGGGAACAAGGGGAAGAAAAGGAAAGAGGGAACGAGGAGGGGTGCATTTTGGGGGGAGAGAGTTCCTCAAAGAAAAGCGCTGAGTGGCTTCTCTTTGAAGAATTGTTTATTCCCTGTATCAGATTCCAGCTGTCTGACCAGTTAATTGGATGAATACCTAGAGGAAAACATTCTGTGCACTGATTGAATTGGGAAAAATGGGCATCTTTCTTTTCTCTTTAGAAGGAGAAAGTGCTTTTTCTTTAAAAAAAAAATCACCAACTTTCAATCACCTTTTAATGGTGTTCCTGCCAGACTTAGATTAAAAAAAGGAAAAGAAATATCTTTTATTAAGTGCCTCCCCCCACCTTTTTGCCCACTCACAGTTTTCCCTGCAGCCACCTACATGCTCCGACTCTGATATCTTAATAAAGTTAGTGTTGAATAGAAGCAGGGCACCCAGGCAGCTGCCTGCTGAGGGGCAGCTTCCCATTTAGCCCCTTTCTCTAAGTAGCTCTGGACACCCACCTATACAATGAGATAAAGCTGTTCTTAATCCCCAGGTCCAGAGGACCCTCAGACCACCAGGGGGCATCGTAGATCCTGAGCTTGGACAGCCAGGTGTCAGCTTCCTGGGAGCTGTGCAAGTTGATTTTGAAAGCAAAGCCAGCCTTTCCTTGGATTGAATGCTCTCTCTCCCCTCCTTCTCCCCACTCCAGCTTTGCCTGCTACTCTCCTCAAATATTATTACTTTTCATGGGACTATTTCCTATCATTAGGAAATGATAGTAACAGCAGCTATCATTTATTAAGTACTTAATTGATGTGCTTCATTGGGCTTCCCAGGTGGCTCAGACAGCAAACATTCTGCACCCAATGTGGGAGACCCGAGTTCAACTCCTGGGTTGGGAAGATCCCCTGGAGTGGGGAAATGACAACCCACTCCAGTATTCTTGCCTGGAGAATTCCATAGACAGAGACAGAGGAACCTGGTGGGATATAGTGCATAGGGTCACAAAGAGTTGGACATGACTGAGCAACTAAAACACAATAATTGATGTCATGTGTTCTATAGACTGTATCTTATTTATTTCTCACCAATACCCCCCCCAAAAAATAAAGAAGAAAACCCCATAAAACCTGGATTATTCTTTCCACATTCCAGATAAAAAAGCTGAAAGTCAGAACAATCAAATATCTTGCCCAAGGTCAAAGGGCTATAAAATGTAGAACCAAATTAAAACCTATGCTGATGCCAGGAAATATGTCTGTCTCTGTCAAAATGTGAGCCTCTGTCTCAAGTCTTTTCCATATTGGCTATGTGAGCTTCAGACAGTCCCTGGTTGCTCTATATCTCAGGTTCCTTACCTGTAAAGATGGGGATAATAAACCGAGTGGGATTGTCATGAGGATTCAGTGAGGTGATGCTCGTGCACCGAGTGCATCTAGCACATCTTAAGGGTCCTATAGATAGAGTTGTTTTTGTCGTTGCTGTTGTCATCATCACCATCATTACCTTGCTTCTCTGATTCACAATGAGGAGGTGAAGGATTAGCAAGTTGAAGAAGTCAGTGTGATAATTTGAACAAAATAATTTGCCATCCACAGAAGAGAGGAAAAAGAAAAGAGTTGGATTTTAGACACAAGGATTTATTTGTAAAGCATCACATAATTCCATTCAGTTGAGGTCACACAGACAATGGATTGTTTAAAAAGCTCTGAGACTGAATTCTTTACGTGAATGATTTGTTAGTAATGTAGCTAATACGGCTTTGGCATGACTGTGTCTCATACTATTCCATCTACTACGTGGTTGTGAAATGAAGGCAGTTTTTTTTTTTTTTTTTTTTCCTCTCCAACTCTGCCTCATGGACATGATATATTGGATTTAGCATCTTGTCCAGGAAGGTAAGATTCACGTTCTGAATACACATTTGATAGTGTGATGCTCCATATTAGCACTAAGTGGATTATAGAACTCATTTTAAAGGATGTGGTGATGGAATAGTTAAGTACTATGGTGGTTTCCCATACATGCTGAGGTAAATCCATCTACCCAGCTTCATATTTCATCACTTTTCCCAGCACATCACACTACACAAGTGCATCGGTATTTTCTAGCAATATGGAGAACACAGGAAGTGGCAGGGGTGCTCAGAAATTATTACAATATCAAGACTGGTGTTCTGTAGTATGCATAATGAAAATAAAATAATTGTTAGTTAGTATTCTGTAGGAAAACTAGGTGAGAAATCTTGAAATTTTGAGTTCACCATTGAAATCACTAAAGATCACTCCTTAAAAATGGCAGTTGCTAGGAACCTGCTCCTAATGGATGCATTTGTGTTTATATTTATTATTGCCTTTGAAGCATTTTGGATGTGACCCATGGTTTAATTGAAGGGCATCAGAAGTGAATATCCCTCCACCTCATTCCCATGCCTCTGCTAATTCCACTTTTACTTTAATTTCTGTTTGCCTGAAAGGTGATCTTTTTTTTTTGTTTGTTTGTTTTTTTGCAGAAAACAAACAACATTTCTGAGACTAAAATTTGAGGAATTCTTAATGGCTTAGTGCCTTCCTAGAGACTCAGGACATTATATTTGAATTTTAAAATTATCCAAAGCACTTTAATTTTGCTTGGCCTAGACTTGCCTAAACTTATTTAACCATAGAATTCTTGAATTATTGAATAACAGCATATAACTGTAGCAGAATTGTCTGCTGAACCATCTGAATCTGGGTGCAGTCAAAGAAAAGTATGGACCATGTAGGGCACAGAAGAAGCAAATCACCTCTGCCCAAATGCCACTGGCCACACCCAACCACAAGGGAAGCCAGAAAATGTAATGTTGCTGGTTCCCAGAAGGAAAAGGAACTGTGACTTGGGAATAGCTAGTTGGGTTTCCCCACATATGTCAACTGATAACATCTTTCAGAAAGAAGATCCTACAATCCAGAGACAGTTCTTGGCCATGTTCTTTTACCTCATTGAAATATGACTAGATGCTCTCTAAATTTTCCCCCCAAAAGACCTAAGGCCTACAAGTTTGTCTTTAAGGAATGCTTGTTAATGAAGCAGACAAAATTTCTGCTATTATTTAAGTTCAATGTTCTGATGGATCTTATTTCTCTGAATTACACTGAAGAATCAATATAAATCTTAAGTCAGTAGAAGAAGGGAGGGAAGATAGTGTTATGTGGCTCAGATACAGATCTTTCTGTTGTTATGTGTTAACACAGAGATAGAGTTTAGAGATTGGGAAGGAATGGTTGTTCATAACCCATTTGGAAGCATTTCTTATATATCAGATATCTCCAACCAGCTTTAGACCAGTAGTGGCTCACACTCAATTCATGATTGAATTGTCTGATGAATATTTGAAATGATACCCTGTGCTTTGAGTTGAAAAAAGGATATGTAGGGTTTGAAATTTAGGCAGGCAGGAAGTAAACTGACATGCTGGTGTGAAAGTTCTGAATCCAGACTTGCTTTTTCCGTAAGGCACATGTTCAGCTATTAGCCCATGGGAGTAGAGAACAGGACTGCTTGAGGGTAGGAGCAGAAGGTTTATGGAAAAGAAATAACGAGTTGACTCTAGCTCTGTGACATCCATAGAGGTGATATCATATCTCCATCTTTCATTTGGAGCTGGAAAATATAGTAAAGATAGTTTTAGTGACCATTATTGAGCCTCAATGCATACAAAATAAATAATTTTATAAAGAAAAATCACATCCCTATGGGCCCTCTAGGTTAGGTTATTTCAAAACCCATCTTGAAAAGTTTAACTCAAATCAACTCATAATCATACCATTTATTGAGTTAGACCATATCTTCAAGATAATCTAATTTCCTGATTTTATAGGAGAGAAAATTAAAAGTCCAAAAAGGCAAAATGGCCTGGCCAAAATTGCATGTTATTTGTGTCAGAAATGGTCATAAACTTCATGTGTTTAATGGCATTGCCCAATCTCTAGGTGATCATTTATTTCAAAATATTTTAATAATCCATCTATATAGCTATTTACTTAGCAAAAATAAACTTGGAGAGCACTGTGAATTTAGCGAGGTTTTTTTGTTTTTTTTTTTTCAAAACTATTTTCTGTGTACTGTGATAGGTGCTGGATTTACAGTCAGTAATAACAGAAAGAAGCCAGAGGTTGTTGTGAGGAATAAATGAGCTAATAAGGTGTTCACTTAGAATACAGTTTGGCAAATAGTGAATGATTAGTGAACGTTCGCTGTTGTTTCTGCTGTCATTGTCATCCTTGTTATTCTTGCCTTTATGGAACTTTAGTAAAACAAGAAAACATCTCCCCATTTGGTTTCTTCTCTGCAAAATCTCATTCCTTGTGGCTTGTGGCTTCAGGAAATCCAATGTATCCTGTAAGAACCCCTGATACAAGCCCCTTATTCTTTGTGGACTTCATTCCTGTGATTCCAAGCCAGAGCTTATTTGGCAAGAGGTCTCCTGGGAATATTTATAGTTAGCAGCTGATTTGGAGCAGACAAATGATTTAAGCTTTATAAGCCACATGTATTAATACTTTTAGTATTTTTTTTTCCTGAATTAACTATCTTTGCAGTTGTAGCAGCTACTAAACTCTTCAGGGAAAGATAAGAAAGGAGAGTGGGAGAGAGGAAGGGAGAGAGTGAGAAAGAGAGATCAATGGGGTGATTATGCAAGTTTTAAAATCTATAAATGCTAAGGATGTGCCACAGTGGGTGTTGCAGGGAAACAAAATAGGTGCGGTCCATCTTCAGGCTTAGAGGACTTTGTCATCTACTCATGGAGATAAAGAAAGCACACAAAGAAGAAGACATAAAGTAGAGTAGACACCTGAAGCTCTGTAAAGGAAACAAAAACAAAGAGAAATCACATTAGACAAGAGAGCACTTGCCTTTCAAATCATCAAGAGCAATGACCACTTGGCCAAAGAAGGTGTTGAATTTAAGATGAAATAGAACTTCTCTAGTGTTCTAATGGGAGAAGGCAATGACACCCAACTCCAGTACTTTTGCCTAGAAAATCCCATGGACAGAGGAGCCTGGTAGGCTGCAGTCCATGGGGTCGCTAGAGTCGGACACGACTGAGCGACTTCACTTTCACTTTTCGCTTTCATGCATTGGAGAAGGAAATGGCAACCCATTCCAGTGTTCTTGCCTGGAGAATCCCAGGGACGGGGAAGCCTGGTGGGCTGCTGCCTTATGGGGTCGCACAGAGTCGGACACGACTGAAGTGACTTAGCAGTAGCAGTGTTCTAATAGCACAGGTTGTTTGCTTGTTTGTTTACTATAAAAATATATGTTCCAAATTGCCTGTTGTTGTATTAGCATTTGTGCACTAAAAGTGCACCCTGTGTCTGAGAGAATTTATCTTCAAGTATTTCAAGTAAAAAAAAAAATCAGGTATAACAAAGGTGAGAAGGGGTGTAAACTCAGAGGCAGTGTTGTTTGGAAATGTAAAGCCTCAGTGCTGAGCCACCATACAGGATTCAAAGGCACTGGGATTGAAGTAGACAGAAATGTAGATTGAAAGAAGGGGCTTATTTTCTGTGTAGAGGGACATGCTGGAGTTTCAAGCTTTGGAAATTTTTTACAAAAAACATTATGTTCTAAAACTTGGTGAATAAAATTATCAAAACAACACTCCACTAAAGTAGGAAGCAACCTAGATAGATACCTTTCATTTAAAGTACATCATCAATGTCATCAATCAGTTCTTGAGAGTTCCTCCACACAGTAATCACTGCAAACCAATAATTCAAATTATTGTAATTTTAAGTACATGAAGAAAGGGAATAAGGACATGCTCAGTTGATAGTAAATAGCTAAAGAACCAAGTCAATTTGATCTTCAGCCAGATATATATTTTTTCCGTTCTATGAGAATGTCTAGATTCTTGATAATTGCTGATTGTTTATTTCAACTATATTAAATACCTTTTGGGGGGAAAATCCATTTCACACCCATACTTAATTCCTCCTATCATAATGACTGTATTGATATCATGAAAATCATAATGTCCACATACTTTCCAATTATCAGAGTATCCTCTACTGCTGGGCTTCCCTGGTGGTTCAGATGGTAAAGAGGCTGCCTACAATGCAGGAGACCCAGGTTCACTCCGAGGGTGTGGAAGATCCTCTGGAGAAGGGAATAGCTACCCACTCCAATATTCTTGCCTGGAGAATTCCATGGACAGAGGAGCCTGGTGGGCTACAGTCCATGGGGTCACAAAGAGTCAGACATGATTGTGCAACTAATACTTTCACTGTTTTCTCTGCTAGTACACAACTTAGTGCTTTTATCTTTATTCATTCATTCATTGAAGTGTTATTGATTATTTACTATATGCCAGATACTCTTAAATCTTGGAGATTAAAAGATTGACAAGGACATGTGCCAGTTATCTCTGCTACCCTTCCAGAGTCACCCTTTGCTTTTCTTCTCCTTGTTCTATACATGAAAGCCTGATATTTGTAAACATTATTAATAAGCTCTTTTGAGCTCTGAGCCAATGAGATGCCCTGGAGCGAGGTAAAGTTTGGGGTACTTTTTGCCCCCAGTCCCCTCTCTCTGCCAGGTTGCTCTATGCGGCTATGTTCAACTGATGAAGAACTGTATCCTATCGGGAATTGCTTTCACAAAGCTACTCTTTCTAGGTTCTGACATCTGCTCCTTCCGCTAGCCTCTTTAGGCCCAGGGGTGGTAGAGAAACTGCTGTTACTAGGTCTATACTGCTCTTTCATGGCTTTCTTAACACAAATTTCAAATAACTTCTTTTAAAAATTCTGCTCAAATTCTCACTTTGAGAGTGGTCTCTTTCTCACCATGGCTATCTGATATACCATGCTTCTTCCCTTCAATCCTGAATGAACACCTGTTAATGTTAATAGTTACAAATATTCTAGACCCCACTGGATTCAGATAGTTGCAGTGATGGCCCTGATAAAATAACCTTATCACAGACTCTTCTGTTGCAAATGTGTGCTAATATATTTTTTCATCATTTCTCGATATGAAGATATTTCCTGTCAAGCATTACAGTAGGCTCTTAATGGTTAAAAATACTCTGTAACTAAAAATGCCTTTTCTTTTTAGAACACATAACAAAGACATTACAATGGATAACAAGGCTTGGATAAGGAGTGTCATGTAAGGCGACATGTATGTTCTGATCTCCAGTTCAGCTTCCAGTCTGTCTAAATAAGGCCTGTTGTAAAAATCCATTCACCATGTCATATCTTTTTATGCCAGAATACTCGTACATCCACATATACTTAGAAAACAATGAAAAATTCACGTTCACCTTCTTTCTCCCATTCACAATCTCTTCTCACTTACTGTTTTGCCTGCTTTTCTGAAGACATGAAATCTGTTGTGTTTTCAGTATGGAATTCTAACAATTTTTTGGATAGTTTTACTGTTCTTAGATTCCCATCCCCCCCAACCATGTTTCCCTTTTACCTTCTTAAAAAGATGAAGTCTTCATAACTAGAGGAAACATTAAGGGTGACTTTTTAATTCTGTATTTCCTGAATGACATTTAAGATGTTTTAATATATGACAAAAATGTATTATTTTTCACATTGTCCTCAATTTTCTTCTTAATACAACCCAACATCCTATTTATTTTTTTTTAATCTTTTCCTGTATGTCAAGCCAACATACTTTTTGAGCTATTGATGGTGGCGTCTCAATTTCTTTCTTGAGAGGCTGTGGGTAATTCAGATGCCATTAGTGTTCTGCGTATGAGTAGTCTGAATTGCTTCTTCCACTAGGTCTTACCTTGAACTTGCTACACTCAATTCCATTCGCCATTGTGGAGCTTAATTACTAAACTGCTTTTGGTCTTTCTGAAGTTCTTCTCTCTCCTTATTCTTGACTACATCTATATTTAGTGTATGAGTAATTATGTGGTTTTGATAAATTTGCCTCCCTTCTATTCACCCCAGCGTTAAGGTTGTTAATGAACTTATGGAACGCTAGTGTCTCTTTGATCCAGAGGCCATCAACTAATTTTTGAGCTGATAACCAGTGACTTCTTTCAGCATTCTTTCTTTTAACTGGTTTCCAATCTAATGCTCCTGAAATCCAATGATTTTTTTTTTTAAGATACCAAAAAGAATCAAACTCTGATTATTTGGTGAAAATAAAAACAGTTAAAGTTATGAAAATGTAACCTACATAATATCCCAACAAGATTCTAGAGCCTTTTTTGGAATCTCAGCCCTCATGACCACCATTTGCAGAAGTGCAAATAAAATATTTCCCAAAGATTTCTTCTTTATTAAAAAAGACATTTAAACATTATGAACAGGCAAGGCATGATGGGATATAGCTTAATATTAAATGCAACTTGCCAACATGAATTGCCAATCAAACTACCCATTTATTGGTTATTTACATGTGGAACACATTGTGCTAGGTACTCTAAGGCAGATCAGAAGTTTAAGGCTTACTTTCCTACTTCCTTTGGAAAAGTAAAACAAAAACATGGATTTAACACAGGAGCTTACAAAGAAGTCTGTAAGAATACATGTAGCAATATTATGGAATTAAAAAAAAGATGAATTATAAGCAATTTTATGTTTAATTGTTAAATTAATGTTAGAAGCAATAAACCTTAAGTGTTCTCAGAAGGCCTTATTTTACTGGTTTTGTAGTGAAATGGAAAGAGCATGGACTTTGGAGTTAGGCTTTGGCTTGAATTTTCTGAGTGAGCTCTGGGCTTGCTCATCCAGCTTCTTAACATCACAACCAGGTGGCTCACAGATGAAACAACCGTGACTTGTTCAAACTTAAATTTTTGATTCAGCCTGTTGTTTCCCTCACCCACTTCTTTCCTGCCTTCCACATGTCAGCAAATACAGCTATGCTTCCAGTGGTTCAAGTTACAAATTTGGAAATTATCTTCGATCCCTCTTTTTTCCTCAAAATTCTCACCTTTCATCCTTCAGCAAATTTATCAAGTCCACCTCTAATATTTGAATCACTTTCTTGTCTTTCCCACTCCATAATATTAGCTTGCCTCCTTCATCTCATTTGGAATATAGCAAGAGCCTCCAACACGCCTTCCAACTTCTGCTCTCATCCTACTCACCCACCTTCCATGAAGCAGCCACTGTAATTTTCTTATGGCAAAACCAATACAATATTGTAATTAACCTCCAATTAAAATAAATAAATTTAAATTAAAAAAATTCAATTGCAAAATTTTTCTCTTGATTAAAATCATTCAGTGATGGTCACTACATGTAGAAAAGAAAATCTAAACTCATCCCCAAGTTGTCAAGGTCCTCCAAGGAACTGGCCCTTCTAATTCTTCATTTCACTTGTGCCCTTCTGTTCTCCCACCCTACTGCCACCCCGGTCTCACCTCAGATCCTCTAATCTGCCAATCTCTTTTCTGTTCATGGTCTTTACACAAATTGCCTCTGTCTAGAATATTCTTTATATGGTTTGCTCCATTTCCTTTAGGTCTTAGATTTCTTTAGGGAAAGATTTTTAGCCACACTATCGATATTCCTTTTAATTTCTGTCCCGATTTTGCGATTGTCCTTGTATTTCTTCCTTTCTTTCTTTTTGGTGATTTCTTTGCCTTTCACCTCTATCTGGGACGTAATCTCCAGGAGGGTGGGGACTTTCTCTGTCTTGTGCACTGCTGCATTGCCAGTACCTGATGTGTGGGTGGTACTCAGTAAGTATAAGTTACTGAATAACTAAAGAAAATTAAAATAAAATTCTTCTGGCTCCTATTCTAATTTGTATAGCTGTCACCATTTACAGCTTATATTAGCTTTCCTCTTAACCTTTCTAACTTAAAGTTCATTTTCCACGACTCAAATTTTGCTCATATCTTAGTAGGAAGATGTTCGCTTGTGGAGGTCAGCTTGAGAAAATATAAGAGCTTTTTAAGCTTTGTGAAATGAGAAGTTTAGGTAAAGCTAAAGAAAGTGGTATTACATTAAAAATATTAAATAAAATCAGAGACAGCAAGGAGAAAATTGCATTGGAGGAAAGTGGGTCTTAACCATGTATTTTGAGTAAGATCCCAACTCAATATTTACACTAAAATTGTTCTACATATGAGCTGGAGTGATATAGTATTTTGATACAGAATATGAGAAAGTTCTAAGAATACTTTGTGATGGGTTTCCACAGTCCTCCCCTGAAGAAAGGAGAGCTACTAGTACAGTAAAAGAGAGAAGCCCTGGGGAGAAATAACTCCCCCCAGTTCAGTGAAACTATGTACTAGTAGCTGAACTGCTGACACTTAATGCAATGTATTATCTGTCCAACCGTACTGTTTCAATTATTGACCATGGCTCCATATTCTTCTATAGAGTTTCACCTAGAAATGGAATAGGTCACTGAATTTCCTTTCTGTAGGTTACCTGAAATCTGGAATCTGAAATGAGACCCAATTCATTTCCCCTTGGCAATATTCTGCCTATCACCTCTTTCACAGGTTGGTCCTCCTCTGTTTCATTTTGCCAAGGTCTCAGTAGCCTTGTGTTGCAAAGAGATGTCATTCAAGGATAGGTAGAGTCAGAGTGTGACCATAAAAATTACAAGGTGCAAACTAACACTGCAGGCTGGCTGTGTATTTATCAGCAACACCTGGAGACCGTAACACAATCTAATCAGAAAATCACCTAAGTACAAGTTGTCCCATTGGCCACCTCATGTGAAAATGAAACAGCTGTGTAATTTAGCTTTTATGAAAGAAAGTCATATCCCGAAACTTTGATATCTTTATTACTATTGCAATTTATTTATTTATATTGTTTTGATCTTCCTCAGCATCATTGTGTTCCAGCATTGTGTTTCTCCAAGTGTATGACATGCATGGTCTATGGTAGTATGGATAATGATTATAAGGGATTCTTTAATGAATTTAAAATAATGTAAGAGTGGTCTATTTATTTTTAGATGTGTAAAAAAAACATATGTACAGTTCTCAAATCCCTAATTTATTGCTTAGAACAAAATTAAGCAATGAAATGGGAATTGATTTAAAGTATATTTTATGATAGAGTAAATAATAATATAAATAATACTCAGATCTCCACAAAATTCTGAGTGTGGTAAGTGACTACCTAAATTTTGGGAAGCATAGTAATATTCTACAGTCATAATCTATCTTGGTTTATGACAGGGATTAAATAGGCTGAGTAACTTCCTTTTCATTTGGCAATTGATGAAAAAGAAACTTTTGCCTGAATAAAGCCCCATTTAAAAGTCTTTGCAGTGAAAAATGCTAAAGGTGAAAGTGGAGAAAAAAGAGAGTTAGGGATACAAGAGCAAAAAGCAGGGACAAGAATGAAACCAGGGTTCTGGTTTGTAACAGCATCCTTGTTTGCCAGGCTGGTAAGTGGAGGAAATACACTTGGAGAACCTGGACTATTCAAACTCTTAAAACCTCCCCACAAAAAGAGCTTTGGTGAATCTGAGGCTCTGCAATTGCCAGCCACAACTGAATGCTTTATTGCCGTCTGGAAGTGTTTATTTTCTGAACATAAATTCAAGGGACAGATTCAAGGCATGTCTAGAAATAAAGCATATCATCATGTGAACTGAGCTGACAAGGACAATTTACTGTACCCTGCATTTGTTCTGGGCCAATCGGAGGAGAGCCAGTGATTAACATTCTAAAATCCCTGCTGTTCAGTTCTGATTGTCCCTTCACTGAACTTTGAGATGGCATGGATTAACCCCTGAAGGGCTCCAGCGCAGAGCCCAGAGCCAAGAAGGGACCTTGTTCTACCCTAGAAGATATATGCGGCTTCAAGATGTCCCTGAGTCCACAGGAGGGGCTGATCCTGTGCCTTAGAGGGCTCTGGGAAGAAAGAAACAGCCAAGAGCCAGTCTTTTGCTGAGAAAGCTGAGGTTTGGGCTTTACAGGCTACATTCCTGTGTTATTCTGCAATAAAGATGAGTGAAGTGTTCATACTGATTTTTTGAACAGGGACTGCAAGCCTGTTAATTGGGAGAGGCAGGAGAAGATAGTGTTTAAGAGCATGAATTCCGGAATTTGGTAGAGTTGGATCTGAATGACAACCCCATCATTTATGTGCAATTTATTAATGCATTTATTTAAGAATTTGTATTTATTAATGCAGTTATGTGCAAATTATTAATGCACCTGACATTCTGGCTCTTATTTACAAAGTCGAAAGTGTAGCACCCATCTCATATGCAAGCTTTGAGAATTAAATGAGATGATATGTATGAAGGGTCTGGCTCAATAAATACTTCTCCCATAATTGTTGTTATTTACTAATTATTATTATTATTATTTTGCTCACATGCCAACCAAGAAGAATCTGCAGGGGAAATTTTTGCTATTTTTTCCCCGGAGGTATGAATGCTATTTTGCATGCTATTTCTAGAAAACCTAACCTCAGCTATAGGTGGCAATGTTTAATCCATTATTAGAGTGTATAATTTTGAAATCATTTTCAAACTGTAAGGACTTTAGATTGAAAAAACCCTTCAGTTTCAAAACACCTCAATTGAGTAAATTTTAGAATAGTCTTTTTTTTTTTAATATGGAGGTAAATTCACAGTCAAATAACTTGCAGTCATTTTGATGTGCAGTATATCAGAAAAACGAGCCTAGAATTAAGTTGAAGTTGGAAAAAGAAATTGGCTAGGGTAGTATGATTTATCTGAGGTTGAGATTTCAGTATGTGTTCCTTTCCAGTACACAAATGACTAGATGCTTACAGTTTGAATGTGTACATGATAGGAAAGCCTTTTCTACCTCCCAGCTTCCTCCCTCTGCTTCTGGTCTCTGCTCTAACAAGGAACAAATATCAACAGTTGGAAGTCAGGCAGCTGGGGCAAGGGGAGAGGGTGGGTCAGGAAGACGAATCACTAGGAAACATTTATCTGAAAGGACATAATTTACAATCTTGCATATTTTTTCCTGAGAGACTTCTGAGCATCCTATTGAGTTTCTGGATAGACAAAAAGGATTTTAGAAGTATGGGTTTTATCTTACTTAACATTAACATGTGGTCCTTAAACATTCATCTAAGAGATAAAGAACAGTATCATTGAATTTTAGGGGGAAAATCCTATGAGTCTTTTTGTCTATTTTGATGGTTCTATAAGAGACATTTTCATGGCAAGTTAATTTGTGAGCTGAGAGTATCCAAAAACAGAGCCTTCCTTCCTTCCTACCCCTTCCCTCCTTTCTGTCCCTTTCTCTCTCCTTTTCTTCTTTCTTTCATCTTTCTACCTTCTTACTATGTATCTCTTTTTTAAGATTTAAAAAACAGTATTTAATTTGTTATTTGGCTGCATCAGGTCTCATTTGTGGCATGCAGGATCTTCACTGCAGCACGTGAATTCCAAGTTGTGGCTCGGGGGACTTCTCCAGGGATCAAACTTGGGCCCCTGCCTTTGCAGCATGGCGTCTCAGCCGCTGGACCACCAAGGAAGTCCCCCTACCATGAATCTTTTGATTCTACCTGTCTATTAAGATGAGCATTTAAAAGCATACTATAGATTATTCTTTATTTTCAATTGTGCCTCAATTTGACTTGTGTAAAATAGAGATCAGGGTAACCCAAGTGAGGTTCTGATTCCTAGTTTTGCAGGCTTATTGTCAATTATGTTTGTTTATGACATCCGACTTACCAATATATTTCTCAACTATCTATATAACATAATAAGCTTATTATTAGAAATTTACAAATAGAGGAATTTAAAAAACTGGCTAAATAGCATGCTTTGCTTCTCATAGATAACTCTATATATTACAACTTCTGTTTAATAATTAATATTCTTGCTTTTAAGACATTAACAATTTAATCCTTGTCCTACTTAATCCTCTTTTATAATGAAAAGTTCAGTGTGTTCTTTGAGTCTTGTATCACTTCTGCACTAACTGTGATGAAATGTTCAGTATAATGCACTGATAAATATTTGAAAATTGGGTAGAAGGAAAGTGGAAAAAGCACTTTGTGTTTTTAATTGATATGCTGAACAACATTGGTTGTAAATGGAACTAATGCAATTGACTTTGTTTATTTTCTAGATGTGATTTTTAAATTGTGATGCCTGAAATTACCTAAGTTGGTTATTTAAACTCTAGCTAGAGTGTCTGTGTCTATGTCAGCTGTCCTTGCTTCCCTTTACTTTTCCTGTAAGAAACAGTTTGCTAGCAATGTATTCAATTTAGTGACCAAAGTTCATTTAGATTGATGTAATAGTTTTACCAAAATCTGGCTCACCGTGACCTCTTATCTCCCCCACCCCCATGCCCATTTTCTTTTTGCTTACTTCTCTGAAATCTCTTTCTCTTTTGCTGGATTTGGTGATGTTTTCCTGAATTAATTTTAGGACTTTGAGCTGCTGGGCATCTTTCATTTTTATGTAATGTCAAAATTATGGGCATAGTTTTGAGTCTTGGAACTGTGCTACATTTTAGTCACTTACATTTATTTAGTTTTTTCCTCTCTGTCTCCCTTTGCTTTTTTTTTTTTTTTGCTTTTTTTTTAAATTTTATTTTATTTTTAAACTTTACATAATTGTATTCCCCCCTTCCCCCATCTTATTTCCCTCGCTTCCCCTCTCTTTCCCTCACCTCTCTCTCTCTCTCTCTCTCTCTCTCTCTATATATATATATATATATATACACACACACACCCTTTTTAGGTTAAGAAATATCTTTCAATGCTTTCCATATCTTTTCCTACTTGGAATTTTGGGGCTTCCCTAGTGGCACAGTGTCAAAGAATCCACCTGCAATGCAGGAGATGCAGGAAAAGCTGGTTTGATCTCTTGGTGAGGAAGATCCCCTGGAGAAGGAAATGGCAACCCACTCCAATATTGTCGCCTGGGAAATCCCATGGACAGAGGAGCCTGGTGGGCTACAATCTATAGGGTCTCAAAACAGTTGGACAGGACTTAGCGACTAAAAAACAATTACAACACTTGGAATTTAGTGGCAGCCTCACAACTATTGAAGTCATAGTATTCTGAATGCCCCATGATCTTTAGGATTTAACCACCTGCCTCTTTGGCCTCATCTGCTACATTACTCCATCCCTTCTCTGCTCCAAACACACACAAAGCAGCTTTTGTAGCTTGTGACCTTATTAAAGTACTCATGTGTTCTCTCAAGCCTCTGTCTGTGAGCTGAGAAGATGTTTCCTTCTAGTATCCTTCCCTGATACCCCAGGACAGAGATGAGTTTCCTCTCTCACTGAGATCATAGAGCCTGTGTGTTCCCTATCACACTGGACTGCAATGACCTGTTTACTTGGCAGCCTTCTGCACGGGACTGCAAGATCTTTATGAGAATGAGCCTGTCCTGAGCTTCCATTCCTCAGTACTTCCAAGCAGAGTGCTTGGAAATGGTTGGATGTGGTTTTTGGTTGAGTGAATGTATGAATGAACATACTGTAATTGAATGAATGAATCCTCCTGAGCAAATGCCTCAACTTCCAAAATACTACTAGATTATAGAGTCCATGGAATTGCTTATGTTAGAGATTATAGCTTTCTTTTCCCATTTCTCTGCTGCTGCTGCTAAGTCAGTTCAGTCCTGTTCGACTCTGTGCGACCCCATAGACGGCAGCCCACCAGGCTCCCCTGTCCCTGGGATTCTCCAGGCAAGAACACTGGAGTGGGTTGCCATTTCCTTCTCCAATGCATGACAGTGAAAAGGGAAAGTGAAGTCGCTCAGTCGTGTCCGACCCTTAGCATGGACTGCAGCCCACCAGGCTCCTCCATCCATGGGATTTTCCATGCAAGAGTACTGGAGTGGCGTGCCATTGCCTTCTCCATCCCATTTCTCTAGGACCAAAAAAAAAATTAAGCTAATGACAGTTTTCTGGTACCCATTAGTGTTTTCAGCACTCTTTAGATATTAAAAAAAGATAGAAAACAAGAACCTTTCTTCCAGGAACTTGAGCTTCCCAAATGTATCGGTGACCCGATGCTGCCTATTGATACTGTTAAAATATTACTATTAGCTAAGCATTTTGTGGTTGCTCAGACATTGTTTAAGAATTGACTGGGTGGCTAAGACAGAGTAGGAATTTTTGGATTAGAAGCAAAAGACCAGAAAAGACCTGAGATGGTACCGTTTCTGCAGCCACATTAGATACCTGTAATTTAGGAAGATTGACAAAAATGGTAGTACTGACTCAGGCCCCTTCCTGAAATTGGTAAGCCTTGGCCCTCCTTTCTCCTCTGTTCATATGTGAACACTCTGTATTTTCCTCTTGACTGTTAGGAAGTTCTCCACATGGAATTTTGGGAATTTTTTTTTTAATGTTATAGTAATGTAGCACGGCTATCGCAGCTTTCCATCAGAAGTGGCAGGCAGCCAAAAACTAGAATCATTGTTTGCAAACTCTAAATATAGAGTCAAGATTTATATGAAGAAAACAGATATGTCTTGTTATAAAACCATGAATAAGCATTGGCACAAACATAATAGTTTATTCTTCCTTGATACCGCTTATTTTAAATAGCTATCTATCTTTTACTAAGATACTGTAGAAAGATACATTACAGAAACATTTGCTTCAGCTCAAAGTACCGGAGGGTTGGTTGCTCTTTTCTTCATGCAGTTAAGACTTCATTATTTCTAGGAAGTGATGAGGGAAATAAGAGCCTAAAGGTGATTTGGTCTTTCTGCACTTCAGGTAGCCCATGGGGATGTTATTATTAATAATGCGTCATATTCATCTTCAGGTCCTTGTTCATATGGTTTGCTTTTTTAAATTCTGGATTTGTTCTAACTTTGCACAAAGGTTGCCTTGATCCTGAGATTTCTTTGGCCTTCGGTTTATAGGATGTCCTGTTCGGCAAAGAAAGAAGTCTCTCCCATACCCCATCTGTGCTGCTTTCTGCTTCCTTCCCAACCTGCCCCCTCTCTTCTGATTTCCATCCCCTTTAATCATTTCTGCCTGGTCCACAGCAAATGGGTAGCAGGGGAGGGGGAAAGACTTTCAGAAAGAGTTAAAAAGGATGGATGAAATTCATACAATGTACACCATATGGCCTGACGTTTTCCAGATTAAGTAAACATTTCTACGGGGGATAAATAGTCCAGTACATTGATGTAAAGAAATTGTATGAGACAAGGGCATATTCAGCATAGTTATGCTATGGAGTAATGTTTGCTCAGTGAGAAAAATCTGAAAATTCAAGGGCAGGGGGCAGGAAGGCGAGGGCATTGGTACAACCCAATTTTTGGAAGAAGGGGTTAAAAATCATAAGTTTGTGGCCAAAGTAAATACTATCTCCTCTAAGTTTAACATTAGTAATTGTTTTCAAATGCATACCCATATACACACATGTACCCACTCGTGAGAAATTCCCCCACAGAATATCTGCAGACCTCTCTGAAAAATACTGAAGGATTAAATTTTGTCAAAATCCCTGTCTCAGTGGCCCATGCCTTTTGAGAGATGCTTGCAGTGGCTGGCAAACTGATTCTAGGTGGACAGTTTCCGGTGTGTGTGCCTGCATTGGGTGTAGACCGATGTGCTCCTTGGTGAACAACCCCAGAACCATAGATTTCATTTGATCTTTGCAAAGGCTAACATCTGTCTGCTGTCATTTTAGTAAGATTGATGACAGGCAAGAAAGAAGAGGAGAGAGAGTCAAGGGAACAGAGACCCAGAGAAGGAGCTCTGGGCAGCCCCAGGGGCAGTGGCTGAGACTGCCAAGGGTCACTGCTGCAAACTCTTAGGCCGCTGAGGGCCTTGCTGGGAAGTAGCCGGGCCCCACACTGGCAGTAATTGCCCTGGGTTGTTACAGCTGATGGCTCGAACTCCAAGACACAAAGGCAGCATTTTGCACCTTATATATCTTAATAGATTACTCACATTGCAGGCAGCACCAAGCTAAATGTTATGACAGCCATAAGAATGTAGTTTACTGTTATCTTAATATAGCTGGGCAGCGCAGGGTAAAGCCATCAAAAAATATTATATTTTTTTAAAGTTTCCAAGAGAAACTAACTGATACAGACATGGAGCTATTTTTACACGAAGGCCTGAGTTTTGGCAAACGCCTTTCAAACCATAATTTTAAACATATACACACATATTTCACATATGCATATGTATATGCATCTATGCACATTTATATATGCATTTCCTCCACTTGCTAAATATCATTTTTCTTTCACTACTTCCCTTAAATTGTTATGTGAACACCATGCAGGGAAGAGTCACTTCAGGTATTTTTAAGAAATGATCTCATATTTGCAGTTTGTCTAGCCAATAGCAAGCATCGTTTTTGAAGATATAAATGGAGATTTGGCATGAATGAAAGAATGAATGAATTTCTGAACGAATGAATGATGACTTAAGACCTTCTGTTAACAATATGGTTTAAATATACTACCTGCCTTCAGTTTCTTTAGGTATACACTCCTGGCAGGAAGACTCCTGTACTGACTGGTGAAGCAAACAAAATTTGGTAGGGTTAGACACCCCGTAGAATGGGGGAGTTCAGGGATAGCAATAGGACCTATTTCCATGTGTTTGCTCTTCTTTGTACTGGTGTGGTCAGATGTTTCAGTTGAACTTGCTGAAGGCAGTGGCTGTAGGGAGTTTTAGACTAGTTTTGGCCTTCATCAGCAGGAGGCAGATTCCATGAATAGAATTTATTCCAGACCCATAGAACACTTTCCAAATTTAGTTGGAAAGTTAAACAACTTTGCTTTATTCAATGAACGCCCTCAGGGCCTTACAATTCCTTGTGACATCATGGTGATGACATGATAGAGTGCCTGAGTTCCACAGCCCATTTTATGCAAATTCCAGGGCACACGAGAAAACAGCCTTAAAGATCATACCATCTCCTGCAACACAATTATTCTACAAATGAGAAAATGGGTATTTAAAAGAATTTATCTCCAAATATTTTGCCAGAATTCTCTTTAATTTGGCAAAGTTGTGATTTAATGTGTTCATATAGAGATGGACAAGCAGTGAGAGAGAATAATGTTTAAACATCAGAAAGGAGGTTGCTGTTTGTATACTATCGAAGAAATTGTTTAAAAATTGCAAAGGCCACTAGGTTATAGTAAATTAGGTGATTGATTTACAAGATATCAATCAGTTTAACTACAGTCTGGTTCACTGAATTGTTGTTATTTGGGGGAGTTTTTTAAATGTGTGAATATGTTCGGGGAAGTTCATTGTATTTTAGTGGAGAGTGGGGAGAGTTTCATTATAAGGATTACTCCTTTCTTAATACAGAGTTCCAAAATTAGCCAATATCTAGCTGTAACCTGGCAGAATCATGGAGAATTAGCTCTTCTGCCCATATGGCTTTATGCAAGTGTGTTTGCAAGTTTTTAGTGGTGAATCTTGCTGAATGAATCAGGAAAGATAGATTCTACCGAGGGTAAAGGAGTCTGGCTGAGGCTGGGATTTCACGTCAGAATCTTGGTTGATAAGGTCATGTTTAAGTTTCTTTTTAAAGCATCCTCCACACTATGATATGTAATTTGTATAACTATCTTAGGGGCCATGCACGTTTAAAAGGATAATGGAAGCAAGTGCAATGGTAGCTTGGGCAGGGTTAAGAGGATCCCCCCAAGGGATGGTGAAGCCTGAAGGAGAAAAGGAGGAGCGGGGCATCTCAGAGCTAGACTCATCTGTTTGGGCTGAAAGAGGGTCCCTCATGTGTGCCCACCAGAACCTGCTCATGTAACTTTACTTACAAAAGGTCTTTGCAGATGTAATTAAAGATATCAAGATGAGATCATGCTGGATGGTCCAGTTAGTACCCAAATCCAATAGTAGGGGTTCTTACAGAAGAGGAGACACAAACAGAGGGGAGAGGCAGAGAAAGCCATGTAAAGACAGAGGTATAGACTGAACTTCCTGGCAGCCACAGGCCAAGGAATGCCTGGAGTCACGAGAAGCTGGGAGAAGCAAATAATTCTCTCCTACAGCCATCAGAGGGAGCATGCACTGCTGACATTTTGATTTTGGACTTCTGACCTCCCAGAGCTGGAAAAGAATCAACCTCTGTTGTTGTTAGCCTTCCAGTTTGAGGCGATTTGTGGTGGCACCACGAGGAAACTAACACCCCATTGGATGGGGGCTTCCAGAAGAGAGCCACCGCCAGCACTGTGGCCAACACAGCTCATGGGGAGGAAGCAGGGACAACAGGACACATAGCCTGTCTTCCTCCCCTCTCTGTCTCTCACTGCTGTCTCCCACTGGCCAAAGTGCATCAAAAAATGTGTGAGAAAGCCCAGTGAGATGATCCAAGGAGGCCAGGCTTTGGGATATTGAACAGAGGCGAGAAAGATTTAGAGGGAAACAGAGTCCATTGGGCACAATGATGATACAATAGATATGCCTTTGTAACTCAATCTGCAAAAGAGAAAACTTCATAATGTCTCATTACACACAGAGATGCTCAGAAAGAAAACTCAAACTTCAGTTATTACTGATTTGAGGGAGCATGCACTGAAAGGAAAGTGATGTTTGTCATGAGTGTTGGGGGCTGGGTTAAAGTTGGAATTAGCATGTTTAGGTTCACCAAAAGGAATGTGTTTTAAAAGGGTGAGAAAAAAGGAGTCTCTGAAATATACAGGGAACTCCAAGAAAATATGGAATATAAAAGGACAGAAATGGAATGGACCTAACAGAAGCAGAAGATATTAAGAAGAGATGGCAAGAATACACAGAAGAACTGTACAAAAAAGATCTTCATGACCCAGATAATCATGATGGTGTGATCACTGACCTAGAGCCAGACATCCTGGAATGTGAAGTCAAGTGGGCCTTAGAAAGCATCACTACAAACAAAGCTAGTGGAGGTGATGGAATTCCAGTTGAGTTCTTTCAAATCCTGAAAGATGATGCTGTGAAAGTGCTGCACTCAATATGCCAGCAAATTTGGAAAACTCAGCAGTGGCCACAGGACTGGAAAAGGTCAGTTTTCATTCCAATCCCAAAGAAAGGCAATGCCAAAGAATGCTCAAACTACTGCACAATTGCACTCATCTCACATGCTAGTAAAGTAATGCTCAAAATTCTCTAAGTCAGGCTTCAGCAATATGTGAACCGTGAACTTCCTGATGTTCAAGCTGGTTTTAGAAAAGGCAGAGGAACCAGAGATCAAATTGCCAACATCCGCTGGATCATAGAAAAAGCAAGAGAGTTCCAGAAAAACATCTATTTCTGCTTTATTGACTATGCCAAAGCCTTTGACTGTGTGGATCACAATAAACTGTGGGAATACCAGAACACCTGATCTGCCTCTTGAGAAGTATGTATGCAGGTCAGGAAGCAACAGTTAGAACTGGATATGGAACAACAGACTGGTTCCAAATAGGAAAAGGAGTATGTCAAGGCTGTATATTGTCACCCTGCTTATTTAACTTCTATGCAGAGTACATCATGAGAAACACTGGACTGGAAGAAACACAAGCTGGAATCAAGATTGCCAGGAGAAATATCAATAACCTCAGATATGCAGATGACACCACCCTTATGGCAGAAAGTGAAGAGGAACTAAAAAGCCTCTTGATGAAAGTGAAAGTAGAGACTGAAAAAGTGGGCTTAAAGCTCAGCATTCAGAAAACGAAGATCATGGCATCTGGTCCCATCACTTCATGGGAAATAGATGGGGAAACAGTGGAAACTGTGTCAGACTTTATTTTTGTGGGCTCCAAAATCACTGCAGATGGTGACTGCAGTCATGAAATTAAAAGACGCTTACTCCTTGGAAGGAAAGTTATGACCAACCTAGATATTCAAAAGCAGAGACATTACTTTGTCAACAAAGATCCGTCTAGTCAAGGCTATGGTTTTTCCTGTGGTCATGTATGGATGTGAGAGTTGGACTGTGAAGAAGGCTGAGCGCCGAAGAATTGATGCTTTTGAACTGTGGTGTTGGAGAAGACTCTTGAGAGTCCCTTGGACTGCAAGGAGATCCCTGGGATTTCTTTGGAAGGAATGATGCTAAAGCTGAAACTCCAATACTTTGGCCACCTCATGGGAAGAGTTGACTCATTGGAAAAGACTCTGATGCTGGGAGGGATTGCGGGCAGAAGGAGAAGGGGACGACAGAGGATGAGATGGCTGGATGGCATCACTGGCTCGATGGACGTGAGTTTTGGTGAACTCTGGGAGTTGGTGATGAACAGGGAGGCCTGACGTGCTGCGATTCACGGGGTCGCTAAGAGTCAGACACTACTGAGCGACTGAACTGAACTGAATTGAAGAGATATAAGCAAAATGAATTTTTCTAGTTGCTCCATTCCATTCTTTCCATGCTCTATTATACTCTGCTTCTAGTGAATTATCTATGCCTTTTTTTAAAAATATTTATTTTATTTGGCTGCACCAGGTCTTAACTGCAGTATGTGGGATCTTAGATCATCCTGGCAGCATGCGGAATCTTTAATTGTATGATGTGAACCCTTAGTTGCAGCATGTGGGATCCAGTTTCCTGATCAGCAAACAAATCTTGGCTCTCTGCACTGGGAGCATGGAGTCTTAGCCACTGGGCCACCATGGAAGTACCCTCTATGACTTTTTGTACACTTAGATTTCTATCTGTCCAATCAAGTTAGGATTTGAGCTTCACTATGAGAATCTCAAGCTTCTTATAGTTGTAATCAGATAAGGATGGGAGTAAATTATGAAAAAACACAATGCTGCAGGTGAGCAGATGGGGGAAAAAAGGAAGAAGAAGGTAGGAGTGTACCAGAAAGCCCAAGGTGATAAAATTGGTAACTTTGACAAACCTTCTGAGAGGTTTCACCATCTTTATAACCATATATATTTCAAATCATATTTGAATATATTTCAAAACTTCAAGCCCATTATGAGACAACCCACTGCCCAAAGTGTGGGTTTTCAAATTCTGCATGGAAACCTGGTATCCCAAAATGGCACAGAGAAGACATTCATGGAGTCACTACAAGAAAATAATACTCAACACATTACTTTCTCAATTTTAAAGTTTTTCTTTTGCAAATGTTCATTGGAAAGGGTGCTTTCTAGCTAGGACATGATATGTAATGATGTCTAATTTGGCATACAGTATACATTTTACACACTTACTTTACATTTTCTATGTCAGTTTTTCATGGTTGCTTTACAATGAAAATTCCTATTTCCAGGTGCTTTATCACATGAAACCTTTAAGAAATATAGTCCCAAATCTTTCCCTGTTGGAATTTTTCACAAGAAATATTAAAACGAGCAATGTCTTTTCCTGGACCTTCATCTCCGTGGGTTTCTTTTCCTAAAGCAATACATTGTTCCAGCACTGGTCTTCTATTAAAATTATTGATTTAAAAGAAATACCCCCCTGCAGAAGTTAATGAGCCCCTCTCTTACTATTTTTACTCTGCTGGAGTAATAGAAAGTGCCTAAGCTTTGGAGTCGGCCAAACCTGGAACTGAATTATGACTTTGCCACAAAGTAGAGGAGGAATTTACTTTTTCCCTAAACCTTACAATCATTATGTGTAAAACAGCCCACCATACAATATTGCTACAAAGATTAAACAAAGTTGTGTAAGCAAAGTTCGTCATATAGTGCCTGGCCTATTGTAGGTCTCAGTAAATATGTAGTGATTAATGATTTTTAGATTGCCATTAAACAAGTAGGCCCAGGAAAATGAGATAAAACAAACTGATGTGCCTTGAAAAGTTGTCTTTTATTTTATCACTTTGGGCTTTCTGGTACACCCCTACCTCCTTCCTTGTTTCCCTCATCTGCTGTCCTGCAGTCTTGTCTATCTTCATAATTTATCTTCCATCTTTCTCATTGTGTTTTATTTCCCCTACTCTTACCCTCTGTTTTGTTCCCAAGAGAGAACCCAGAGGAAGGTTTGGCTGAGTGTAGGTATCCCCATTTCCCTCCCCAGATTAAATGCAAGCTCTGTCTTGGCAGATCAGATTCATCTTCTTCAGCTCCATAGGACCTGTGTGGGATAAGGAGCTGGTCTGTTGCTAATCAGAATTAGTGACCCCAGCCTGATTCCAAGATTTAGAAAAAGACTGTGCTACTCATCCTAGTACTGCCTGGTACTTGATATCATTACTTTTCTTCTGGCTCCCTTTTCTTCCAGAACCAGATTAATTCATTCATCCATGCCTTGGAAGTCCATCTAATCAACTGTCCGCTAGGTGGAACGGCACACATGCTCTTGAACTTTGTAGTCTGCTCAAATTACAGCAATGCTTAAAGTGTGGTAGATAAAAATATGGATGATGTGTAGCTTAGAGTCAGGTAATGAGCAAAAGCCAGATGAAAATATTGAAAATGTCTGAGTCTGCCTTTCGGACAAGTGACACAGGTTCTGTCTCAGTCAAGTGCTTTTCTCAGGTAAATTGCTCAATCTTACTAAAGAATCACTTGTGGTGAGGGCAAACCATCCCATGAAGGACATTTATATTAATCCGAGTGTATTTGGCTGTTTATAATTCTGTCCTAACGGTCACTTCCTGAAAGAAATGTCTCTTCTTGGGATCTTTACAAAATATAGTAGTAGAAGAAACTGATGATGAAAAATTTATTTTATAAAAGTAAAGAATTCACTTAGAAGACAAAAGAACAAGACACATATATCTCAATGGTATATGATATGGATATTATGGGTTCTCAAAATTTCAATCTTATTTGGGAAAAATATTATGTTCAAGATACAGGGGTTATATGTTGAAAAGTTTGTTTCCTACTTTCTGTTATAGCTGAACTTGAGAAAATCTTCCTTCAGGAAAATAACCTTTTTAAATGGGTTGTATATCATCAGATATTGCCAACAAAGGTGTTATCATCATAAAATTACTAAACTTTTTGCTCTTTCCCAAGGGAGGGAGCCACTTACAAGTTCTAGAGAGGCTGAAAATTAAATTAAAAATAAAAGTGTGAACAAGATGGATCATGTACTTATACTCAGTTGGCAAATGATGGCAAATGAATGCAGAGAGACTGGGCAGAATTAGAGGGAAGTCTACTTACTTTGCTGTTGAGAGAAAGGCTACAGATGCTTTGGAGTGAGTGGTAACCCCTTTATATCTGCAAACTTTATGTTTTATGGTTTTTTTGTTTGTTTGCTTTTTGGCCACAAGACCTATGGGATCTTAACTCCCAGATCACGGATCGAACTCCCACCTCCTGCATTGAAAGGTGAAGTCTAATCACTGGACCAAGGATGTCCCTTTCCAAGCTTTAGGGTTTGTTCTCCATGGGGACAAAATTTGGGATTACACTGGAAGTAAGGGTGCTGGATCATGGAAAAAGCAAGAGAGTTCCAGAAAAACATATATTTCTGCTTTATTGACTATGCCAAAGCCTTTGACTGTGTGGATCACAAGAAACTGTGGAAAATTCTGAAAGAGATGGGAATACCAGACCACCTGATCTGCCTCTTGAGAAATTTGTATGCAGGTCAGGAAGCAACAGTTAGAACTGGACATGGAACAACAGACTGGTTCCAAATAGGAAAAGGAGTATATCAAGGCTGTATATTGTCACCCTGCTTATTTAACTTATATGCAGAGTACATCATGAGAAACACTGGACTGGAAGAAACACAAGCTGGAATCAAGATTGCTGGGAGAAATATCAATAACCTCAGATATGCAGATGACACCACCCTTATGGCAGAAAGTGAAGAGGAACTAAAAAGCCTCTTGATGAAAGTGAAAGTGGAGAGTGAAAAAGTTGGCCTAAAGCTCAACATTCAGAAAATGAAGATCATGGCATCTGGTCCCATCACTTCATGGGAAATAGATGGGGAAACAGTGGAAACAGTGTCAGACTTTATTATTTTGGGCTCCAAAATCACTGCAGATGGTGACTGCAGCCATGAAATTAAAAAACGCTTACTCCTTGGAAGGAAAGTTATGACCAACCTAGATAGCATATTCAAAAGCAGAGACATTACTTTGTCAACAAAGATACGTCTAGTCAAGGCTATGGTTTTTCCTGTGGTCATGTATGGATGTGAGAGTTGGACTGTGAAGAAGGCTGAGCGCTGAAGAATTGATGCTTTTGAACTGTGGTGTTGGAGAAGACTCTTGAGAGTCCCTTGGACTGCAAGGAGATCCAACCAGTCCATTCTGAAGGAGATCAGCCCTGGGATTTCTTTGGAAGGAATGATGCTAAAGCTGAAACTCCAGTACTTTGGCCACCTCATGCAAAGAGTTGACTCATTGGAAAAGACTCTGATGCTGGGAGGGATTGGGGGAAGGAAGAGAAGGGGACGACAGAGGATAAGATGGCTGGATGGCATCACTGACTCAGTGGATGTGAGTCTGAGTGAACTCTGGGAGTTGGTGATGGACAGGGAGGCCTGGCATGCTGCAGTTCATGGGGTCGGAAAGAGTCGGACACAACTGAGTGACTGAACTGAAACTGAAGGGGTTAGTGAGAACAGGAAGATGTGAACTTTAGAATGTGGATACAAGTAGAAACATTTTTGTGTATGTGTGTGTTTCACCAGAACAAGAAAAGCCACAGATTCAAGGATAATGAAATTCACCTTGTAACAGAATGCTATGTAAAATCACAGTGTAATTTCCTTAGAGTGAACTCCCTTTCTTGTAGTCTACGGATCAGTCCTACAACATGGTAGGCAACTCCTAACAGTAATTCTGAAGGAAAATGAAGAGTATTCTATTTAAATTATAGGCCTAAACGTGTTTTTAAAGTATGACATTCCCTTTTGTGAAACACAAACAAGAACTCAGATCCTGGCAATATACTAAAAGCTGCAGCAGTTTTTAAAAAGTCACATACACACAAAAAACCTCTTACCGGCCCTACATAATCCTAACTATCCAGCCATCACTTACAGTAATGGACTGTATGGTAGTTCTTTATTTGCACCAGGTTTTCTCTTATCCTCTCTCCCCTATTCCTTCATTTTTAATTTTTTAAAAATTTTGAGAAAGAATCTTTATTGGGGTTTGGTAGGAAATTGTATTGAGAAGTGTAGAAAGTATGGAATCTAAATACCAATGCACATGTGTAATAACTATGATATTTTGTTTCATCCAGCGCTCATTGCCACTACCATGTGCCTGGTACAGCCCGAGGTGAAGGGCAGCAT
This sequence comes from Bubalus bubalis, assembly GCF_019923935.1. NCBI lineage: Eukaryota > Metazoa > Chordata > Mammalia > Artiodactyla > Bovidae > Bubalus > Bubalus bubalis. Next base: position 41,842,817 of record NC_059168.1, on the reverse strand, counting down.
GGGGGAATAAGACAGAAACTAGTTCAGATTTTGGTGAGGAAGACTATTGAGGAATCAGAAAAGTTAATCGTGATAATAATAATGGCTACTGTATCTTGAGTGTGATATGCTAGATACTAGCCTAAGTGTTTCCCATGTGCTGATTAATTTTCATAAAGAAAGGTAATATATACTTGGAATGGCCAATATAGGCTGAAATGGAGGTGCATAGTTGGGAAACAACTAATCCAACTTGGGAACACTGAAGGTGGCACATTAAAGATTAAATCCAAAGTGGAAGTTAATCAGTCCCCAAAATGTTGAGAAGCACTGTCCAGGCAGAGAATCCTATATAGCTATATTGCAGTGACCCAGAGCATGATACAGTCAACCCTCCATATCTGTGAGCTCCACATGTACAGATTCAACCAGCCATCAATCATGTAGTTCTGTGTTTATGATTCTTGTTTGGCAGAATCCAAAATGAGACCCATGGATTTGGAGGGCAGTCTAAGGACTTGAGCATCCCTAGATTTGGTAGCCATGCAAATCCTGAACCAATCCCCCATGAAAACTGAATCTCAAAGACAATGTTTATAAAATGGTAATAAGATGCAAATATTTCATGTTCTCCTTTATATTTCAAATAACACATGACTTTGGATATCTGTTACTTCACCTGAAAACCATCAGATATGGAAAAGGGATTGGGGGTAGTTGAAGTCATTTGGGGTGCCACCTTGGGTAAGTGAGCTTCAGGTTCACATGAAAGGGTTTATCCAAAAACCTTAGGTGCCCTAAACTGAAGAATGTAAGATTTTTACCTTATGGATCTGGTGTTTTTCATCCTAGATTTCCATGATAGGGGGATGCAATAAAAGGGTAAAAATGAGAGAAAGAACCAAATAGTTTCAGATCTTCCCATATCTCAAATGGGAAAAGAGAAAAGGATACATGGCCTTCTAGGCTAAGTTTTCTGAGTTTCAAACTATGAATTTCATAGTTTCAGCAACGAACTTCCTAGAATCTTTGTTTTATCCTTCTGAAGAAAAAGTTTAAAAACATGTTGTCAATGATGAATAACAGTGAAAGCATGAAAGGATTTTTATGATTGAATTGCTTTTGTTAAATTGTATGTTGGCTATTTACAAATGCTTTTGGTAGATAAACAGCAGTTCTACAGCCCACAACATTAGGGTCTGGAATTTTAGTCCCATCAACCCCAAGTCAGCAGAAAAGAATGAAAGTAGTTAGTTTTAAGGTGATAATGCATTAAAAAAAAAAAAGCATCTATGTGTATGGCATGTGTTGCAAATTGACAAGTGTCATCTGCATTGATCAGGCTAATACATACAATTCATACAGTGGTCCAGAAATTGTGACTTAATGTTTAACTATCAGGACTACTGAAATGTTCTACAAGGATCATAAGAATGGAGCAGGGCCCATGAAAGAGGAAATGAGTGGCCAGAATTGGCTTGGCCACATTCACCAAGTGCATGTCCTCAGATGAAGCCCCATGGTTGGCTCTTTTAGATGCTATTTTCAAAATCTTCACAAAGGACCATGCAGTGATTATATGTATTCATGATGTGCATATCATGTGCTCAGCTCAAAGGATATTTGAATGATGCTTTGAGAATTATTCCTAAAAAAGGACTCAGCATCTGTAAACTGCTTCATCTTTGAGAATGGGAAGAAAAAAAATATGGCTTGATTTTCTTAAAAAACAAATCCCAACTCATAAAGCAGAGCAGCTTCTGTGAGATGGTGTTAATGCCCTATTACCCACATACACACTGAGGCATAATCACATGCATTCACGTGCACACAATCACAAGCACATATAAATAACCGTGTGGCATTGGTGCTTTAAATTTTCCTTATTTTCTAGCATATTCTAAACACTGAAGGACTGTCACCCAAAAACAGTTTCATGGAGTCTAAGAGAACTTTTGCTGTCTGACAACTTTATACTTAGAAATAAATGTTAATTTAATATATTATTTAATCACAAGGTATTAATAGTTTAAGCATATTTTCCAACTGTGGTGCAAGCTCTTACATGATGTTAAACTAGTTTATTCTCACTGTTGATTAGAGGAGATGGGGCCGTGTCACAGAAAGAATAGCAGATGGGCACTTGGGCAGTGTAACTTCAAAGCCTTCTGACCTTGAGACATGGTAACAGACTTTTACTCTAATGGTAAATTGTGTTTTCAATCCATAACAACTATATAGATGTGGCTCTGTTCATGAAAGTATTTATATTTGTTCAAGCTCAAAGAATGTATTTGTTGTAAGTTATTTCAAATGTAAGTTATTTCAAAATTTCAGATTTAAAATATAACTGATCAGTAAGATGCCTAATGCGTACGCCTGTTGATTGCACCAATTTGGATCTGAGTGAACACTCTCAAGACTCACATCTTAAGATGTATAAAAGACAGCAGAAGTACAGTGAGAAGGCTTTATTAACAAAAATATAATAATCAGAATATTAAAGTATGGAGGTAAATATGAAGAAAATTTGAAGAAAGAAGCCAAAACTTCCTCTTGTGAGCGGAAGATTACCTGGCATGACAGGAGGGAAACAAGGAACAGGAAATAAAAAGTGAGAGAAAAACTACTTGTTTCATAATCTAGAAAGGCTTCCCAGTGAGGTGGAACCATCTAAGCTTTGTAAGTCAGGACTGCAGCTCCCATCCAAAGAGTGGCCCTAGGGAGTGGTAAGGAGTTCTGTTCATCTGTGTGTTCTCCTCACCCAGAAAACTATTGCAGCACTTTAAGAATTACAGATCTTACCATGGCATGCTGATGAGTCTTTGCACTGTTTTAATTTCATGCCATCAACATCAGCAATCATTTACGGAGTATTCATAGCCTGCGTGAAGCATCAGAGGTGGTATGGGTTTTACAGGGTAGAGAAGACAAGGTTACTGTCCACTAAAGGAGCTGGGCTGTGGAACTACATTTATTTACTTAGTTCAGTCACTTACTCAAGCTGTCCATCAGCCCATCTCCAGCAGGTGTGAGACTCAGAACCCTGCAGTCCATTAAGCTTCTCTGGACCTTAGACTGGGGCCTAGAGCTTTCATGTAGTAGGCGCTGAAGTGATACGAATTGCTACAAGTGCTCCATGCATTTTGAGGAACTGATGGACAGCATCCGGGGGGTACAGCCAAGAAATCAGGAAGGAGAAGCCTTCTGGAGAAGGTTTTCTCTTCCTGTGGTATCTGGATCTCTCTTTAGAACTGACTCTTCAGCTAAGAATAACAACAGGAGTCGAGAGCTCCTTTTAGGTTGCATGATTTGGGCTTTCATCCAAAAGCAAGATACAGCATAGCCCATGTGGTTCTCAATTTTTCTGTCTTTATCTTTGTGGTATTTAATGTGCATGTCTAGGTCCCAGCAAAAGTAGTTTAGAGAAGGATTTTGGTCATGGTTTCATTTGGTCTAATTTTCATGTCTCAGCTTTGTTATGTTCCTTGCTTCTCATAAATGTGTTTAGTTAATAGATCTTCTGTCCCAGTTTAATCTGACAAGCATATTTCCCGTATGGATACCCCAGTCAAGTGCCCAGCCAAATCAAATATGTGATGTAGAGAATTAATGAGCTCTCCGATAGAGCATATGTTGCTTCTTGTGCCTCACTTTTGCACTCACATTGTGGGTCCCAGAGGGTAAAGGTGATGCTCAGAGGTGTTCGACAAGAACAGGCTTCTAGAGATTAAACTGGATAACAGTGGGCAGATGCAATCACTTTTACATGCAAGGTATGACAAATGCACTGTATGGATTGGACTAGATGAAGTAAGCCCCACAACAACACTTGGTATTGCTCAGACACAGTTAATTTTGGATCATCTTTTTAAGGCAACCACTTAATGCTCAGTACTCTCTATTCTGTGTATGCTGAGGGCTTTCTGCTTTAAGCACCGCAACTTCCCTGGGGGGTTTTCTTTGGCTGTTGGAGTATGTCCAGCCTTCTTTATGGGGAAGGCAAGAACACTGTGGAGCCAATACCTAAGTGCACTGTTGGCCAGTGACCAACATGAAAGTGAAAGTGAAGCCGCTCAGTCGTGTCTGACTCTTGGCGACCCCGTGGACTGTAGCTTACCAGGCTCCTCTGTCCATGGGATTTTCCAGGCAATAGTACTGGAGTGGATTGCCATTTCTTTCTCCAGGGGATCTTCCCGACCCAGGGATCGAACCCGGGTCTCCCACATTGTAGACAGACGCTTTACCGTCTGGGCCACCAGGGAAGTCCAACATGAGTTGGTAGATAAATACAGCAGCTCTTTTAGCCCTCAGGTGGGATAGCTCAGCATGGTCCACACTGGCATCCAGTTGTCTCCAGTAGGACTGAACTCCAGTTAACCACACGGCTGACCACAGTGGAAATCTACACCACACTGGCGTTCTTCCCTTCCTGTCTGTGTCATCACTCCACTTGCACATCTTTGTGGAATCACATATTGAATGAATCCTTATATAAAGCTTTAGTTTCAGGAGACTATAACCTACAAAACTCAGTATGAATTCTGCACTTAGAGAGAGAATCTCAAGCAAAGCCTGGCACAATTAAAAATCAGTCACAATAGTGATGGTTGCTTCCATTTCTTATTAGTTTTTTCAAAATCTGAATTATAGAAGAGCTGCTACTAAACCTTCAAGATATTTAAATCTAAGCATTAAATTAAAAAAGATATTTTGAAATATCAGATTCCTTTCCTCCCTCCTCCCCTCCCTCCTTTCTTTCCTACCTACCTTTCCTTCCTTTCTTCCTTCTTTATATTTAGTTTCTTATAGCCACAAGAATGAATGTCTTACATCCTTGAGATGAACTCAGTACCATCTTCATTGACCTAGGGAGCCATTTTTTTCCATGCTGACAAGATAGGATCACGCCTCTTAATGATGGCTGCAAGATTGTCTTGTTAGGAAAAGGGCTAAGGTGGGATCATCTTTAACGACAGTGAAAGCACCTCATAAAACCTGACTCCTCAGTTTTACAGGCATGAGTCTGAAATTTTAGCAGATGTAGACTTACTAAATCAGTCAGTCAAAAATTATATCAGTTGAAGTGCAATGTTCCTGGCAGTCCAAAAATCCTGAACATGTAGGTGATTTGGAGGGCATTTCGTTAACTCTTTAATTGGTCACTTCAGTGCTGGAGGCAGTAGCTAATTGCCTATAGGTCATTGTAGTTCTGGAGCTTAGGTAAATGTATATTGTCATGCCATATTTTTATATGGTTCCTTTGCACAGGTTGGTAAAAATGATTGCTGCATAATTAAAATTAAGACAAGATAGGAAAATGATTCTATTAAAGCCCCAGAGTCATTGCACAAATTATCTGATGTACCAAAGACTAATGAATAGTTACAACTACTTTTATCTTTTGCCTCCTTGTTCTTTAATCCTATGTGTCTCTTAGAATGCCAGGAACTCTTTTCAAGTTCTCTGTGGCTGTATACTGGATGGGCCACTTGTGGCAGAAACAAGGGTACAAGAAGTTCAAGATTCAAAAATACACATATACAGAAACTCTGTGGATGGGAATTTAGACTGAAACTAATCAGATGAGAAATTTGAGAGGTCTTTTCATAGCTAATATTATTTTGAAAACATCTGTAATATTTCAGTATTCATGGAGCAGGTATTATATACCAGGTGAGTGATGATGGGAAAAATAAAGGAAATTTGCCAAACCCCAAATATCCTATATTTTACAAGTCTCCAAACATTCTCAGGAGGCATTAACTTGGAGGCAAGGGTGACAACTTTGTGTTGCCATGTTTAGCAATAATTTTAATTACTTCATGTTGTCATAACAACTGAATGTGTATCTTGCTTATATAAAAGTAAGCAAGAAGGTTATTTAAAAAATACAACTTTTACTTCACACAGGCATTTATCTCCTGAGATAACACAATCGCATGTGTGGGGTGAAAGCTGTTCCCATGCAGCCCTGACTTTATCCACATACAGGGAAGAAGCAGTCTTTAGTCAAATATGAATAGCAACTTGAGGGTAGACACATGGTCTTCAGGATCGTGACTTAAAATGAAAATCTTCCTGGGAGTGGGTCAGAAAACTAACAGCATCTGATCACTTATAATTGCTACCTTTTATCAACCAATTGCCAGAAATTTTACATGTATTATATCTGACACTTACGGCCATTCTGTGAAGTATTACTGTTGTTCCATTTTAGAGCTGAGAAATCTAAACCTTATAAAAGTTAAATAATTTCGCCAAGTTCATCCCTCTATAAATGGCAAAGAAAATGTTCCAACATAGTCTTTCTAACAAACTATCCTGAAAATATATGTCTTAAATGAAAAAAGAATTTTATAACCGGTCATGATTCTGTGGGTTGCCTGGGTTCCACTGATACTAGGTGAATCCACAGGCAAGTTGAATGGGAACGTTCAGGATCCCTCCCTCACCCATCCAGGGCTTGGGTAGGGTTGACTGGAAGGCTGAGCTCAGCTGGGCTATGAGAATGACTGATTCTCCCTCCACGTCTCCCTCTTCCTCTCCACATCCCCTTTCCATGCGATGTCTCTAGCAGGGTAGCTGATCACTGATGCAGTAGCTCAAGACTCCCCAAAAGCACAAAAAAGAGCATGTCAGGCCTTTGTAAGGCTTAGACTGAAACTGGCATTGTGTTACACCTACCACATTCTATTGGTTAAAATGTGGCCACCCCAGCAATGGAGATGCAGACATGGAGAACAGACTTATGGACACGGTGGAGGAGAGGGGAAGGAGAGGATGGGGCAAATTGAGAGAGTAGCATAGAAACATATACACTGCTGCTGCTGCTGCTAAGTCACTTCAGTTGTGTCCGACTCTATGCGACCCCATAGACGGCAGCCCACAAGGCTCCCCCATCCCTGGAATTCTCCAGGCAAGAACACTACCATATGTAAAATAGACAGCCAATGGGAATTTGCTGTATGACTCACGAAATTCAAAGCAAAACTCTGTAACAACCTAGAAGGGTGGGAGGGAGGTTCGAGAGGGAGGGGACATAAGTATACCTATGGCTGATTCATGTTGATGTATGGTAGAAACCAACACAATATTGTAAAGTCATTATCTTTCACTTAAAAATAAAATTAAATAAATTAATTAATTAAAATCCCCCCAAAACAGAAACAAAAAACAAAACATGGCCACCCCTAGACCCAATATGGCAAGTGGGATGCCTGCACAAGGGCATGAATACGTAAGGGCACATTTAGATGGGGGCAGTCTTTGGAAAGTCACTACTATACTGTGTGATTCCAAGGCAGACAACATTTCCATTCAGTTCAGTTCAGTCACTCAGTCGTGTCTGACTCTTTGCAACTCCATGAACCGCAGCACGCCAGGCCTCCTTGTCCATCACTAACTCCTGCAGTCCACCCAAACTCATGTCCATCGAGTTGGTGATGCCATCCAACCATCTCATCCTCTGTCGGCCCCTTCTCCTCCTGCCCTTGATCTTTCCCAGCATCACGGTCTTTTCAAATAAGTCAGCTCTTTGCATCAGGTGGCCAAAGTATTGGAGTTGCAACTTCAAAATCAGTCCTACCAGTGAACACCCAGGACTGATTTCCTTTAGGATGGACTGATTGGATATCCTCGCATTCCAAGGGACTCTCAAGAGTCTTTTCCAATAGCACAGTTCAAAAGCATCAATTCTTCAACACTCAGCTTTCTTCAAAGTCCAACTCTCACATCCATAAATGACCACTGGAAAAACCATAGCCTTGACTAGACGGACCTTTATTGGCAAAGTAATGTCTCTGCTTTTGAATATGCTGTCTAGGTTGGTCATAACTTTCTTTCCAAGGAGTAAGCATCTTTTAATTTCATGGCTGCAGTCACCATCTGCAGTGATTTTAGAGCCCCAAAAAATAAAGTCTGACACTGTTTCCACTGTTTCCCCATCTATTTCCCTTGAAGTGATGGGACCAGATGCCATGATCTTCTTTTTCTGAATGTTGAGCTTTAAGCCAACTTTTTCACTCTCCTCTTTCACTTTCATCAAGAGGCTCTTTAGTTCTTCTTCACTTTCTGCCATAAGAGTGGTATCATCTGCATATCTGAGGTTATTGATATTTCTCCCGGCAATCTTGATTCCAGCTTGTGCTTCCTCCAGCCCAGCGTTTCTCATGATGTACTCTGCATATAAGTTAAATAAGTATGGTGACAATATACAGCCTTGACATACTCCTTTTCCTATTAGGAATCAGTCTGTTGTTCCATGTCCAGTTCTAACTGTTGCTTCCTGACCTACATACAGGTTTCTCAAGAGGAAGGTCAGGTGATCTGGTATTCAGAGTTTTCCACAGTTTCTTGTGATCCACACAGTCAAAGGCTTTGGTGTAATCCATAAAGCAGAAACATTTTCATTAAGCATCTACATTGATGTTTGCTTCTTCATGAGAGTAGGGCTTGTGCCTATATTTGCTTTTTTCCTTACCTTTACATTTCTAGCATCGGACACAGTATTTGGAACATAGTATGTGACCAACTAATGTTTTCTGAATGAACTGTTTTGAGTGATCTGGAATCATTGTGTTATGTAACTACCATAGGTTCATGTTTGCAAGATAATTCCCCTGACAATGAGTTTGGGTACATCTGAGTTAAATATGATAGAATATGAGTAATTATTCCATTGAAGTCTAAAAATGAGCTAAGAATGAATAGATCAATCTTCTGTGTTCTGGAGTGTCAATAACAACAATAAGACTCTAAGCCTTTTCTAAATACCCACTTGAAATAATTAACTTAATTCTTTTAAAACACTATGAAGTAGGTACTGTTATTTTTCTTATTTTATAACATAGGAAACCAAGATACAGAAAGATAAAGTAATACACTCAAGGTCAAACAGCCAATGCATAACATGGCTAGGAATTGAATCATGGCATTATCCTATATCTCTGTATTATTGGTCAAGACTGTGCTATATTTAAAGGTGATTTTTTTTTCAGACTGGCAATTGGAAAAGGTGTATGTAACATTCCATTCAGGAGGGCTGAACCAGGACAATGTTCCATTTTGAAGAGTTTAAATAGACTCACCCTAAAAGATCAGAAAACAGAATTTACAGGCAATCGCTCCAGGAATTTGGAGGGAAGAAAAATCCATCTCTGGAGCTACACCATCAATTCCCCAGATGAAGTATTTTTATCTAAGGTGGAGCTCCTTATACCCAGAATATAAGGCCCTGCTCTCCTTTTATTGGAATCCTTGAAATAAAAAACTTACACATTGAAAATGTGAGTATTTTTTAGGTTATCTGTATTTTCTGTCATTATGTTCTTTTCTGTTGTATAATTCATGTATTGATAAAGTTTTGTGGTCAGCCTGAGGATGCCTCTCCTCTGAGAAGAATATCCAAGAATCTTTATGTATGCTTGAGTCAGGGAGATGAGGAAGCAGGAAACCCTGGTGAGGGAGAGGCGGGACCTTTAGGAACAAGAGTGACAAAATCTTATCAGATCAGATCAGATCAGTCGCTCAGTCATGTCCAACTCTTTGCGACCCCATGAATTGTAGCACGCCAGGCCTCCCTGTCCATCACCAACTCCCGGAGTTCACTCAGACTCACGTCCATTGAGTCAGTGATGCCATCCAGCCATCTCATCCTCTGTCGTCCCCTTGTCCTCCTGCCCCCAACCCCTCCCAGCATCAGAGTCTTTTCCAATGAGTCAACCCTTCGCATGAGGTGGCCAAAGTACTGGAGATTCAGCTTTAACATCATTCCTTCCAAAGAAATCCCAGGGCTGATCTCCTTCAGAATAGACTGGTTGGATCTCCTTGCAGTCCAAGGGACCCTCAAGAGTCTTCTCCAACACCACAGTTCAAAAGCATCAATTCTTCGGCGCTCAGCCTTCTTCACAGTCCAACTCTCACATCCACACATGACCACTGGAAAAACCATAGCCTTGACTAGACGGATCTTTGTTGGCAAAGTAATGTCTCTGCTTTTGAATATGCTATCTAGGTTGGTCATAACTTTCCTTCCAAGGAGTAAGCGTCTTTTAATTTCATGGCTGCAGTCACCATCTGTAGTGATTTTGGAGCCCAGAAAAATAAAGTCTGACACTGTTTCCACTGTTTCCCCATTTATTTCCCATGAAGTGATGGGAAATGAAAATGTAAGAAACACTGAGAGAGATGTTTTTCTTTTTTTTCCAGAGACAAATTGGAGACGTCAGATTTATATTTGGGCTTCCCAGGTGGCACTAGTGGTAAAGAATCTGCGTGATAATCCAGGATACTTGGTCTGGTTTGATTTCTGGGTCAGAGGATGCCCTGGTGAAGGAAATGGCAACTCACTCATTATTTTTGCCTGGAGAATCCTATGGACAAAGAAGCCTGGCAGACTACAGTCCATAGGGTCACAAAGAGTCAGACACGTCTTAGCACACACACACAGATTTATGTTGTGTTTTTAAAATGGAGGCAGTTTAGAAGTGGATAATATAATGACTAACATAATAATGTCCTTTATATAAATAGACTATGTTTGTGAAGACAGGTGGGGCTAGGCTGCCATCATTTTCACTCTACTTTTGAAGTAAAAGCAACATCAAATTTTACACATACAATGCACACCCTTTTGAAAGTTGAGAAGGCTAAGTGTGAGTTAAATGCTTTGCATTGTTAGAATTGAAACTACCCTTTGAGGTGATCTCAGAGAAAGAAGGGTAGGTGTCCTGGGCTTGGTAAGCGACCTGAGGATAAAGGTAACTGTCCATTAAGGGGAAAATAGGCATAAGAGTGAAGATTTGGACAACTGGAAAAAGTGGACCACTGAAATGCTGAGAATTATAGATATGGTAAATAGGGATTCACTTCTCAGTTCTTTCTGCCAAAAGCTAGAAGTCATAATAAGCCAACCTGGAAGAGCCCAGTCATATAAGATCTGTAGGCAGGATTCCCAGGAGAGAAAGACAAGTCATTTGTATACCTTCATGTCCTTCCGCCACTGCCAGGAGTGCTTATCCGAAACATGTCCTCTGAGGCCATCCTCACCTGAGCTTTGCCTCACTGATTTCAGTAGGATAGAAACTGGATATTCACATGGTCTTTCATTAAAAGAGCTATAACAAGCATGACTAACCATTCATGGGCAATTATGTAAACTGAGGGTTACAAAAATGTACAGGATTAGGGATGGAAACTGAAATTTTGGTACCACAAAATACCCCCAAGGATGCCAATTTCAGCTTATTGAAAGGACGTCATAGTATTCTGAACAATGGATTGATTTAAAAAGCAGGCAAGTCTGAGAGTCTCTTTCTGTTTTGTGAATAAGTTCATTTGTATAATTTCTCTTTATATTCCACATATTAGAGAATGAACTTATGGGTACCGGGGAAGGGATAGTTAGGGAATTTAGGAAGGACATGTACATACTGCTATATTTAAAATGGGTAACCAACCAAGACCTATTGTATAGCACAGGGAACTCTGCTCCATGTTATGTGCCAGCCTGGATGGACACATGTACACGTATGGCTGAGTCCCTTCGCTATTCACCTGAAACTATCACAGCATTGTTAATTGGTTATATTCCAATACAAAATGAAAAGTTTACAGTTTGAAAAATAAAAAGCAGTCATTAGTATAGACTGTCATAAATCTTTGCTCTTAAAGTACTAAGATGCTTTCACCAAAAACAAACAGTATATTTCAGTCAAAAACTTCCATTGAGAAAGGATGATTTAACCGAGTTTCAGAGTCAGGCACCCAAACCCTTGTAAAAAATCATGTGTACTTTTCAACTTCCTCCTAACCTGGAGTCTTTCTTTTTCCTTTTTTGCCTCAAAAAATTAGAGCTAGAAGATCTGATTAAAGAATGTTGATAACAACAGGAAAACAGTTTACCTAGCTACAGGTGTCTTTCTTAAAACGAGTCTCCCTTGAACACTGAAAGTCCCCTCAAAAGTATTACAAGTATATGACTAGGGGAAAATTTAATTTTTCCTCACAGCTTCAGCCTTGAAACTAAAGTGATGGAAATGGATTAGGAGTTACTCTAATGAGGGAATTTGGGGCATTTTGATTTGTTGGGTAAACATTTCTAGAGAACATATTCAAGTATGTCAAAAACACACAAAGACATTTTGGCTACCCTTTCTGAGAAGTCTAAATGGGAATCAACGTTCAGAGAGACTTGGGAGAAGAGATGTGCAGCAGTAGGACACCTAGAAACAAAAGGAGCTCCACATCCTATACGAGGATGCACAGTGTGCACGGCAGACCGTCGGTTAACCCAACAACGGACAGAAAAAGCTTTATGAAGAGCATTCTGTCATCCCAGAACCATTTTACATGCCACTGTAGGAAAGACAGTGCAAATCTGTCTAGTAGTGGAGGCAAAACAGAAAAGAATGAGGTTCAATAATAGAAAATTCCTATAATAATAAATAGTAGAAGGGACCACACAGGCATTTACTAGGTTTGGAGGGAGGCAAGGACACTTGAAGGAAGAAACATACAAATTAGGCTTTAGTCCTATTGATCTTAGAAGACAGGAAAGGGGAAGGCAATAACTCTCCACAAGCAAATGGCCCTTTAAGTCCTAAGTATTTGTAAGTGGTTTTCTCCTCTTTTCCTTCCTTCCTTGCTCCTCTTCCTCCTCCTTCCTTTTCCTCTTCACAGGAAGTAACTGTATGGATTATTCTAAATTTCTCTTTTTTCTCCTAGTGCTTTGTTATTTTTAAGACAGCCCTAGAGAAAATGCAATAGAAATTCCTGGAATTCTGATGCACACCTGAGACTTGCAGTTGAAAATCATCAGGGTTTCCTTGGCTCTGGTGGAAATTCTGTAACATAGATTAAATGTGGAAAAGAGGCTATGCACAAGAGCTGCATTTCTCAAATGGGAAACTTGGAGTTCAGAGAGTCTACATCTGACAAAACTAACTGGCCATCATTATAATGAAGTAGTTGAGTAAAGTATCATTTGGTCCTGTCATGTCTGAGGTATTAACAGTTAAAAACAAAACAAAACAAAACAAAAACTTCCTAGGGATTGGCAGGTACTCTTAAGACCAAATTTCTTTTCAGAATCAAGAATCTTTATCCGGAAGTTAAAGATGACCTGACTCTCTAACGTCAATGCTTGTCAGGCACTCGGCTTGAAATACCATTGATACTACATGTTGCCAGTACCACACCCATTCTTTTTCTTGATTAAGCTGATAAACTGTCCCTTATTACAGTCTGATAAACTGAGGAAACAAGCTGAAAGCCTTGAAGTTGCCTAGGACTCTCAGTCTCTAAGCTCCCAACACATTGCTTAGATTGGAAAATTATTATCCTCAATTATAGTGTCACTTCATAATTATATTTTTTGAAATCAAATTTTCTGTTTTCATACTTGAGAAGAATAAAAAAATTAACTTCATGGAAAATAACTAAGATCAGGATCTCAAAATGATTTCCATCCTGGTTGGACACTTTGCCAATTTGCTCAATTAGATAGTATAGACCCAAATACTCTGTTGTATAAATTATTATTTATCAAAAATGATCACATTCATCATATTTATTAATGTGGTTCTTAGAGTTATCCAACATTTCTTGAATATCTGTACTTAGTAATATACACATTTCTCTATGAATCAATATATTACCAAATTGTGATAGTTTGAATCCAGTTTTCTGGCTCCCTCAGGCATGTTTTAGAGATGAATACTATAGATCTGGATTCTAATGTTCTTTGACTCAGAATGTTTATCATCAGACTTTGGGTCAGAAAGTTCTGCCCTGGTGGCTCAGAGGTTAAAGCGTCTGTCTGCAATGCAGGAGACCTGGGTTCGATCCCTGGGTCGGGAAGATCCCCTGCAGAAGGAAATGGCAACCCACTCCAGTATTCTTGGCTGGAGAATCCCATGGACGGAGGAGCCTGGTGGGCTACAGTCCACGGGGTTGCAAAGAGTAGGACACGACTGAGCAACTTCACTTTGGGTCAGAAAACCCTTTGAACTCATGTTCCTCAATCATTTATTTGGAGGAATGTGAAAAAACTCATACCACAAATTTTTCTATTGGTTTATTTACTAAGGGGTCTGCAGAATTTGACTGATTGAGATCCTAAGAAAAATGAAGGCTATTTTAAGTTCTGAGGCCCAAAGAAGAAAAGGACACTGTCTGATCAACATTACTCTCTAAGAGGAAACAGAAAATAAATAATTTCAGATATAAATGACTGCTACAAAAAAAGCAAATTAGTTAATGGGATCCAGAGTGGCAAGTGTGGGAATAGGAAAGCTATTTTATAGAGGAAGGTGAAGAAAGCCTTTGAGCAGAGAAGACGTTAGCTAGATGAAAATCTGGAAAAGATAATTTCAGGAAGAGGGAAAGAAAAGCCTGATACAAATTATTATTGAGAAGTAGCTTTTTTGTTGTTGAGAATTATGTTTTATTCAACAAATTTTCTGAGGACATTATTGAGAAGTAGCTTTATGACATTTAACGAAAGATCTTGAGGTGGACATTGGAGATGGGGATATTCAGAGCAGAAGCTCTCAAGGAAGTAACTGTTGAACTTGGATGAATCTGCAGAGAATTATACTGAAGGAAAAGACAATCCCAAGATTATAAACTGCATGATTTCATGTAGATATCATTCCTGGAGTAACACAGTTGTAGAAATGGAGAACCGATGAATGGTTTCCAGGGGATAAGCATGCTGGGTGGAAGTGAGTGTGTCCCTAGGAAGGCAAAATGCAGAATCCTGTGATGATGGAAGTGTTCTGAATCCTGACTGAACCAGTGTCAGTATCCTGCTTGTGATATTATAGTACAGCTTTGCAAGGTATTACCATTCAGGGAAATATGGTAGAGGGTACATGGATCCCTCTCTATCATTTTGTAAGTGAATCTATAGCTATTTAAAACTGTAGTTATCTCAAAATAAAATCTTAAATATAGGAAAGAAGCCATCACAAGAAATGTGGTAGAACAACAGCATGTATATCAATGCATAAGGATATAAATAAAACCTAGACACATCTAATTAGATTTCCCTAATAGCATAAAGATAATGTTAACTTATTCCTAATTTAAAAAAAAAAAAATACATGCTGAAAAATGTCTGTTGAGCGGTGTTCCACTTGGACCTTCAAGCCTAAGAATCTAAAATATAAATATTCTCTCATTATTTTCCTTATTTATTCCCCCCAAATTAAATTGAGATATATAGTTCTAAATGTAAAAGTTAAGATTATAAAGCCTCTAAAAGCCAATAGGAGAGTATGTTCATGATGTTGGGTTAGCCAAATAATATTTAAACATGACACAACAAACAATAACCATAAAAATTATAGATTGAACATTATTAAAATTAAAACCTTTCTGTAAATCAATATACAGACCATTAAGAAAATGAAATGCAAGCCACAAACTTGGAACAATTTTTCCAATACATATATCTCAAGGAGGACCTTATTCAGACTATATAAAACTCCTATAATTAAATGATAAAAATACAAGTCACCTAATTTTAAAAATTGGGTAAACTACTTGAACACTTTAAAGAAGAAAATACACAAGTGATTAACATATGGAATTGTTGCTCACTATCATTAGTCATCAGAGAAATAGAAATCAAAACTATAGTAGTATATTATATCTTTGAAAGTAGTTTTTTTTTAATAAGAAATACTGGCTATACCAAAAGTTGGTGAAGATATGGAGAAACTGGAATGCTCATACACAGCTAATGGAGTGTATACCAAAGGTATATACTTTCCCACTTTCAAAACTGGCAGTTTTTTTTTAATTTAAATATCATATTCCTTATGACTCACCAATTTTACTCCCAGATATTTATTCAAAGAAATATAGATGTGTTCATCAAAGAAAGGCTTAAGAATATACAAATCAGCTGTGTTCATCAAAGAAAGGCTTAAGAATATACAAATCAGCCTCATTCATAAATGCCAAAATCTGAGCAAACCGCCCTAACAGGAGAGTTAGATAAACTGAGCTGCATTCCCACAATGGAGTACTACTTAGCAAAGAAAATGAACATGCTATTGATATAGCAAAATGGATGGATCACTAAAACAGTTTATTGAACAAAAGAAGCCAAATATAGAAGAGTACATGATACATTACATTTTAATGAGAAAAGGAACAAGTAAAGCTAATCTGTATACCTGTGGCAGATTCATTTTGATATTTAGCAAAACTAATACAATTATGTAAAGTTTAAAAATAAAAAAAAAAACAAAAAAAAAACTAATAGAGATAAGAAAGTCCCACTTAGGGATGGGGAAAACTGAGTAGGAAGGAATAGAAAGGGCCCTTTTTCCAGTGATAAAAATGTTCTATATCTTAGTTTTGATGATGGTTTTTTTGGTTTAGAAAATAGTCAGAAATCATGGGACTGAAAAGTTAAGATCTATAAAAAAAAGTTCTTTTGTCTTTTTTAAATTGAGCTATAGTCTAAACATAACAAAACAGAGTTTAGAAATATGTAAACATTTGGTGAGATTTCCCTAATAGCATAAAGATAATGTTAACTTATTCCTAATTAAAAAAAAATACATGCTGAAAAATGTCTGTTGAGCAGTGTTCCACTTGGACCTTCAAGCCTAAGAATCTAAAATATAAATATTTTCTCATTATTTTCCTTATTTATTCCCCAAAGATTCAGTAAATTGACACAAACATGCAAGGTAGAGAGCTACTAAGAGATAGAAACAACTTTAAAAGAGAAAAAAAAAAAAATGCAAGAAAACTTAGAAGTTTCCCCCTTTCCCTTAAAAGTGTCCAAACAGATTTTCTCTTTCAATTTGTGAAAAGAAGGAAGTCTCTTTTCAACTGAGTCTTATTAAAGCACCAAAGTATTGTGCAGTCAGATGAGAAAGCTATGAATCAAAGGGTTCATAACATCTAGGCTGACAACCCTCTCTCCAGGGTTCAAGGTGGAAAGAGAAAGGTGATGGAGACCCGCCTCTGCATTGTCCCCCATCACCTGGCCTTACTCCTCCAGACTTCAGCCCCACCCACAGTGGCTCAGATGTACCTTAGAACTAGGTGAAGGATGTGACTTTTGGGGGAGTCCAGTCCATTTCATTCATCGTCTTTAACTGAAGATAAAATTAGGAACTAGGATATCTTTTTAACTCTAGTGGGAGTTGGGTAGATTGAAAATCCCATCTTACACTGTTAGCTGGCCAGTGTCATATCTTTATAACTGATTGTATTCCAAGATAGAGAGGTGTCATGTTATTTTGAACCTGGTATTTCTCTTGCACTCATGTTATTTATTCCATACATATAATTAAACATGTACTATGAACAAGCCACTGAAACAGCAGCCAGGTTTACTCTAGAAACTGGACCAGACACAGCAAGAAGAGACTATGACAGAAGCACACCAGGGGGCACATTTATGGGATGGTGGGGGCTTCAATCTGAATCACAGAGATAACAAGTAGTTGAATGAAGTTCTGAGTGCAATTACAATATAAGTAGGAAATCCATGCTATGATGGCATTTTGAGCTCATATTCATGATGGTTAGCCAAGAACTCTAATTGAGTAATATACATTTCACAAGTCTTATACATTAATACCTGGATAAATAACTTGAACACTCAACATATCTGAAGCTAAATTTCAACAGTGTTTTGGATGTTTTTCCACCTTCCTTGGGTATGATGTAGGGTAGCTATATTTTCGGAGAAGGCACTGGCGACCCACTCCAGTACTCTTGCCTGGAAAATCCCATGGATGGAGGAGCCTGGTAGGCTGCAGTCCATGGGGTTGCGAAGGGTCAGACATGACTGAGTGACTTCACTTTCACTTTTCACATTCATGCATTG